>NW_015113260.1:128481-199000 GCF_001443285.1 Poecilia latipinna | reverse complement strand
CCCCGTTCTGTCGCTTTCAGAAACTGCATGTCTTCAAGAAAACCCTCCAGGCCTTGATCTACCCAATTTCCTCAACTACACCCCACAATTTTGAGGTATGGACGGCGACCGCTCCCACCTACTGCCACGAGTGCGAAGGCCTGCTGTGGGGGATCGCCCGCCAGGGCATGCGCTGCTCGGAGTGCGGCGTCAAATGCCACGAGAAGTGCCAGGACCTGCTCAATGCGGATTGTTTACAAAGTAAGGGAGCACTGCAATTCACACTGCAACAACTCCAAAGTCTCCGGCAAAGCTTGTTTGGTTTCGTGCAAACTAATTTCAAAGGTGTTCTAATTAAGAAGCCAGTCTTACACTTTTATTGGCAAGCTCATAATCACATGGGAGTATTTTCTCCTTTAATTTAGAGATTTTGATTCTGTACAGTTTACAGACTTGGATAATGATGGAAAAAATAATTAATCATCAATAAATTCCTCATACTCTGAAATCTCATGATGACACTTGAGTGACTCACCGAGATGCATTTATCAGCTTTGTGGCTAATTTCTGTTCTATAAAGCCATTAATTGATTATGAAAGAGGTGGAGGCAATGTCACACTGTGCGAGAGAGGGAAGTGACTGTAAAGCACTGCATGGAAGGCACCTATTACTCTACACTGCTGCTTCCTATCGATCTGTCACAAAGTATAAATCAGATTTTTACTTTTGTGTTGTATGTCTGTTTTATATTTACCACCAATGACAAAAAAAAAAACTTTTCTGAAAAATTCACTAACTGCATCATTCTTGTTAAGTAGAATAAGATAAGTAGTATTTGAAAAGAGCAGAAGAAATCTTATGTTTTCAGAACAATATTTGTTGTTAATCTGTTGCTAGGAGATGAGCGTGTTTTTTTGGTAACCAAATGCCACGAAGTAAACATTTTACTTTTGCAAAAGTAAAAATCAGATGCAGTGCATTAACACGACATCAGCTTTCTGCTCTGTAGTACATTAAACATCTTAATCAGGAGTTTGTTCACCCAACCAACTCCCTACATGTACTGGGTGGCACAAGTTGCTACAATCGATAGTAGCCACACAGGCTCACCCGCTAGAAGGAAACAAACACACCCAGTACAACGCTTTCATTCTATTGGGTGAGAGGTTGCCAGGCGACTGTGCCAATAGGCGTTTCCAAAAGCCAGCAGAGAGTCTGAGCAGAGACTGTGAGCGCGAGGAGAAGTTTTGAGTACAAGCGTCACAAGTTTTGAGAAGAAAGACATGAAGTCCTGCTTTCAAAATAAAAATGCAAGCAAAAGTATTAAAAGTTTTGAGACCAAAATCATGAAATCCTGCTTTAAGACTGAAAATGTGTGCTCTTGGATTATAGCAAAAAAAATAAATCCCACCTATACATGGTGTGTCACCGTGTGAGCCACTCTGCTCATTACAGCATCCAATCAGCTCTGGTTGTGAGGCACTCCCTTGTTGTTACCGGGTAGAACGCTACCCGGTAAGAACAATGTGACTCTTCGGGATGGTCCCCTCAGCAACGCTCGCATGCTCTAAGTGGATTATCTACGCCCTGGCTGTTCTAAAACTCTGTGTTTCAGAACACTTTCATACACGTACAGAAATGCCATTTGTAGTTTGAACTGTGAGTTATCTTCAATCTGTGCTCATTACCACACAGCAGATAGATAACACTCTTATCAGATATTAGTAAGAGGCCATTGTTACATGTGCCTCCTTTGTCACACAGACAGATCCAAAAAAAACAAAAAACATTTTAGATCTGATAAACACGCCAGAACTAACGCGCACTTTGTGCACAGATCAGATTGCTGAGAAAGTAAAAAAAAAAGGAAAAACTAACTAACACTATGCATTGGATCTTGTACTCAACCAAATCTTCTGGACCAATTTTTAGGGGCTGTGGAGAAAAGTTCCAAGCATGGGGCAGAAGACAAGACTCAAAATATCATCATGGCTATGAAGGAGCGTATGAAGATCAGGGAGAAGAACCGCCCGGAGGTGTTTGAGGTGATCCAGGAGATGTTCCACGTCTCCAAAGAAGAATTTACTTCCCATCTGAAGACAGCCAAGCAGGCTGTGCTGGACGGGACCTCCAAGTGGTCTGCCAAAATCACCATAACAGGTGGGGCCTGCTTTCTTAGGACAATGCACAAATATCTGCCAGTGTTTGGTAACTCAGTAATACATGCAGTCAACAGAAAAGTGAGATGTATTTGTACCGATAGACTACCAACAGTGATCTGAAATGGAAAATGTTTTTATACTGATTGACTTTAATTTCTAATGAGTCTCTGTCCACTTGGTCATTAACCTCCAACACAATATCACCAAGTTCTATGCACATTTAATTAGAGTTTGACTTAGTTGTTTTGTAGAAGGGGTTAAAAAAGTTTAAAAAATTTAAAAAATCATTGAGATCGATGAAGGTTATTGGTCTGCTCAAGGTTTATTGGTCCTCTCTGTCATTTTGTGAAACCTGTGGAAGCACAGGATGCACTTATTTATTTTTCATATATCTATAGCTGTGATTTAAAGAAAAAAAAGACACAAAGTAAGCAGTGGGAAGGTTTATCAAGTTGTCCTTGTGTTTGCCAAATCTTAAGTGGTTGTATGTTAATTATAGAACAGGCTGCCATAAAAATAGCTATTTTAATCAATGAGAGTCTGCTTGTGTCAACACAAATTAATTACGTTTTCATTCATGCTTTATGTAGAGTCCGGTTTTATTTTTGTATATTTATTCAGCTTCTGCATAAAAAAAAAATACCACCTACTGAAATGTGAAGGTGGCAAATTAACACAGATAGAAACTAAAAACCAATTTTATCAATTAATAAGTGAGAAAAGCAGATTATAGTAAAAGTTTCTGTTTTACCTGACAAACATTAAGAGTTAACAGTGCTTATGTTTGCATAGACTACAAGTAGCAATTTTACAATCAGATTGTTTATTTATGAGTTCATTTTATCTGTTGCTGATGGTTGTCTTTAAATGATTGATTCTTGATAAACCTGTAATACAAGTTTTGCTTCCATGCTTTACTTTTTTTAAACAGGCAGCCTCGGTACTTAAATGCTTTCAGAAATAATTTTATTAAAATAAGCAAACAAACAAACAAAAAAAAAACAACAGCTTTTTCCATCCAAAGAGGTTCAATAGGTGCTTCTAGGTTTAATTTAGTGATTCAGTGAGACGTTCATGTTTGGATCTCATAGTCAAGGATCGCTGGTGGTCATTTAAATGAGCGACTTTGAACACATGCACTTCCTCATTTGCCGCCTGCTGTGGGACGGATGAAATCCCAACACAATTCAGATGAAGTAGCCACTGACAAGTAGTTCAGCATTTAGTTTGAAGCGTCCTAACACCTTTCTGCACTGGACTCGCTGTTCCTTCAGGAGGCGTTTGATTTTGAGATTTCCCGAAGCAATCAGACCACAGACCCCCATCCCACTAGACCCCCCCCCCTCCACACCCCCAACTCCTGTCAGCTTTTGGGCTGAATGATATATATATGTACCTTGAATAATTTAGTCGGTGACTTATGCATATTTAATGCTGCAGTGTCCTTTTTCCCTTTTTATGGTGCTTGTGAAATACTACAGTCTTTCTGTCTCTGCACCTACTAGTCTGAATCACTGCCCTTTATTTGGAGCCAGGAACCAACTCAGCAGTAAGCGCACTGTAGCAGAGGGAACTCACACACTGGCCAGAATCTGCTTTCAGCTTAGATTTAAGAAAAGGGTTACAAATAACATTATGAATGAAAGTGCAGTTATTGAATCAAGGGCTAAAGTGTATTTATTTTGCATGAGGTATAGCACTGGTGTTCTTTTTACTCCGTGTTTTCTTTATGTTTCTGCTTTATGTCTGTGTTTCCCTGACTTGAAATGTTCACTATAAAAATTATTCATCCTTTTTGGGTAGTCCTTTTTATTGATTTTAAAAATAAGTCATGATCATCATAATTTAGCTTTTCTGACAAAAAATATTGCAAAAATCAAACTAGATGACCAAAGTTAAAACAGATTTCTTCAAAATATTGATGGTTTAATAAAAAAAAATATGTAGCATCAATTAAGCGATGCTCGCTCTTCAGTCTGAGATTTGGCCACTAGAACATCCACCTTGATGCCAAAGTTTTGAAATCAGGGAACTTTCCCCACAATTGAAGTGAATAGTTTTCAAATGCGTCGTGTTTGCTTGCGTCAGAGAGATTTACGATAACAGTCTTGTTATCAGAGATATCCACTATTGTATTCCAAAATAAAAGTAAATAAAATAAATGTGCTAGTATCACTGGAAATCAGTCTGAGTGTTACATAAGCAACCCAAATGTGCAACTCTTCCCCTTCTGCTTTCTGGTAGACTGATTATTGTATGTGGGTCACAAAGACGTGAATTGTAGGTCAGTAAGACACAGCTGGCACGCTAAAAATCCGGCTTGATTTAAGCAACGCATTTCATGTGCAAGCGCATCTCGGCAAATTTGTTCATTCGCTAGATTGATTCAGTAAATCAAGTCAAATTCATATGGATTCATTTCACACAGAGTGATATATTTCAGTAGTTTATTCTGAATTTCGATAGCAAGGCTTGCAGGTGTTGAAAACCGAAAAAGTTTAGCTTCTCAAGGAATGTGATTGCATAAGACCGACAGAAAAATACAGTTTGTTCTTTGTGTTTAAGTCGGTTCCATGGCCAATCAAATTCATTGAAGCAGGTGTTGGTACTGTAGTAATGAGGTACCAAATCCTGCTGGAACATCAAATCCATACTTCCATCTCTGACTCCCTGTGCTTTGTGAATCTAACCCAAACTCTTGTGTAGGTGTTTTTCTTCACAGTCCTCACCTGCTGTCCTCACATTTTACTTTATGTCACACTTTTTATCTTCCACTCAACTTTCTATTAATTTGCTTAGTTTTGGGTCGCTGTATTAGGGCTCAGAATACTGGGCTTGATGATGGCAGACTTTAAAATCAAATACTTTGAGATTGATCCTAAAATGTATTTTTGTGAGTATTCCACATAATTGTGTTCTATATGAATATTTCCATATTCATTTTTTTTTCATATGGAATTTTTAAGACCCTTAATTGTGTGTTTTCATTAGCTCAATCCCCAGAATTAACAGGAAAACACACCAATAACTTTCAACTCTGTGTGGAATGAAACCATACAATATATGAGTTTTACATTTTGGACTGGATAAAGAAAAAAATTGGATGATAATCTTATTTTTTGAAATATACGCTGGTCCACTGAGTAAGGTGAGCGGCTGATCTCAGTTGAACCGTGTGAAGCTCTGAGGTCAGTAATTATAGCAGAAATGAAATTGGCATGACAACAAACTGAAATGATGCCTTTGTGGAAAACAAAAGGATTATTGTTGCTTCTCTCAGGGGAATTATTAAACCAAGCTGCATGTGTTAGAATGAAAAAAAAAGGTCCACAAATACTTTGCAGTGTCATCTCCAGCTTGCTGTAAATTGTCCGCATTCTGTCACACAAAGGAAGAAATGGCGTTTCACATAAAACGGCTGTTTTTGTCAGACGGCTCGAGTTTTATGTAAAAATCACACGGCACTGGCAACTGTGTGAAATTTAAATCCCGCTGAAGGATGGTCAACACTGCAACTTTTTATTAGAAAGTCGGGAGAGGGAAAAAAATTACGGCGCCTTAAAGCTCTTCTATTGTTTTATCTGCACCAACTCCAGTTTTATACGTCTCATCCTTCTCTGGAAGGAAATAGCCCCGGTTCCTCTACGTCGTCCTTTTGTTTACGACTTTCCAAATTATTTCCCGAAGACTTGGTTAAATTCTACATCTGCGATGTCACCGGCATGAAAAGATGTTACGACGCTTCACATAGCGTGTTGATACGACGTCTTCCTGTCTTGTGTTCAGTCATGTGTGCGCAGGGATTACAGGCCAAGGATAAGACGGGATCCAGCGACCCATATGTCACGGTCCAGGTGGGGAAGACCAAACGCAGAACCAAGACCATCTTCGGCAACCTCAACCCCGTCTGGGATGAAAAGTTCCACTTGTGAGTGCTTTTTAATAACGCGACATTTCTTTGACCGGCTAATCCGACCCCCACCGGCGGGATTAGGAGTCTGTTTTTGTGAACCTGGAGTCATTCGCAAACAAGTTATTTCCTCTTTCATGATTAACCAGCAGAGCGATGCCGCATGCCAGCTGTGGTTTTAGAAATTCAGTTTGTTTTTTTTCGGGGGTTTTTTCCATTGATTTGCTGCTGCTGCTGCTGTGGGTTTATGTCTTTGGCGAGTAAAAATGTATCTCAGTAATCTTTTACTTTTAGAT
The DNA here is from genome assembly GCF_001443285.1 of Poecilia latipinna. Taxonomy (NCBI): domain Eukaryota; kingdom Metazoa; phylum Chordata; class Actinopteri; order Cyprinodontiformes; family Poeciliidae; genus Poecilia; species Poecilia latipinna. Next base: position 192,652 of record NW_015113260.1, on the reverse strand, counting down.
TGACTCCACACTGTAGTATTTCATTTCTGATAAATTTGATGATTATGACTTGCAGCTTTTGAAAACCAAACATGCAGTGCAGCGCTGTGGCCCCCGGGGGCTCCCCATGCGGTGGCCCTCCAAAGAGCATTAGTTTCTGATCGGGGGAACCCCACTTTGCCCAACCACAGACAATGTTCAATGTTAATATGTACACAAACATCAACTTCTAGAATGTTTTCCTTGAATTTTGTTCAATATTTAATAACTATTACATTTTCTTGTAGCGTGAATGCTGCCTCATACCTTCTGATTTCAGTCGGCCAGGCACTGTTAGGTGTTTTTTTTATCTTTTTACACCAGCAGGACAGTGAATCTGATAAATCTGACGGGCATCCAATCAGAAAGATGAGGATGGTAAATAACATTTAAATTCTGGTAAATATGGTAAATAATATTTAAGTTATTCTAATGCATATTTTATAGTAATGATTAAAAAACAGATTAGATTCTGTGCAAAAAAAACAAAGAAAAAATGTGATTTAAAAAATGATGAATTCCATTTTTTGCTCATTTCTTCCCTCCATCTTCCTGAGTTGCCCCTAGAACACTGCTGGAGCCCACACTGAAACAAAAAGATCCCTGACCAAGTATTAACGCAACATGTTTTTATTAAAAATGATATTAAAAATAATTTTATTTTATTTCTTATTTGATCATTTTCTCAGAAGCTGAAGATGGAATGTGAATCAATTGTTAGCAAGGATCATTTAAATGAACAGAAAACATAGTTTGAATGAAAATGACTTGAAAAATGGAGAAAATAAAAATCAATAATTTAGTTATTTATTTAGAAAAGCCTGCAGTAGACACAGAAGCATTATTACTTCCCGTCCATCATTTGTTTTGTGTTTTTACTTTTTCTCCCCATAGCAACCTGAATGTGTTGCTGGGTTCTAATTAACAACCGGTGTGCAAGTTTCTAGGAAACGACTTTGAAATTTCTCTTCATCCCCTAACAAGAGGCTTTGGCTTCACATCGAAAAAGGTTGCTATGGTTACCTTAGCGCATGCTGCTAATTATTATTATTATTATTATTTCTTTTCAGGAGCTTCTGAGTTAAATAATGTTTTCCTTAAAACTATTTCCAGTTTATTACCTAAATCATGAGCACAGCATCGATAGCTTCTCTCCTTTGGGCCTGTTCCAGCACTAATATTAACGCTTTAAAGCAAAGCAAAGCAGCATGGCTGGGTTGGTCTAGACAGGTGCAAGAAAACCGCAGGCGATGCCAAGGCTTTGTTTTGAATGTCTTCATTAGGACGTCGTTTGCTGCCATTTCTTTTTCTTTTCTTTTTTTTTTTCTTTTTAATTTAGCGTAACAATGAACTCTTTCCCACAATGAGCCTACCGGGTATTTATTTGTCTTACGAGACAGTGGAATTATTTCTCTTTTATCACAGGGGGCGACTTTAATATTAATTTAAAATTGATGCGAGGCTCCTCCACGTCTTCTCCTCATGCAGTTGGTCAGTAAAGCAGCATCTGTTACGACAAACAATTTTTGTATACCACGGAGATTTTCTGAATGTTTCGTGTTTGCAGGCTAGCCTCCTCGCATGTAAAAAAGACTCCTGTGGTGGCTCCAATAAAACGCTTTTCCTTTACTACAGGGATGCAGATTAATAGTGCGATACATTACTGTGTGCTTAGCAGAGACTCTGGCCCCAGTGCAGCAGCAGCAAGCAGCCTGTGCTTCTCCTAGAGAGAGATTAGTTAAAATAAACCCAGTGACAGTCAGAGGTGGGTAGACTACCCAGAAATTGTATTCAAAGCGAAATGTAGCCGTCTGAGAAATGACTCAAGTATCAAGTAAGAGTAAAGAAGTGTTTGGTGAAAAAGTCTATATTCAAGTGCTGAGTAACTGATGAAATTATCAATCATTTAACATTTAAAAATTACATCATGAGATGGAGCAAAACATAAAGTTAAGTGGAAAAGTTAGTATCTGTAAGGACAAAAATGACGACCATTCATATATGTAACAAAATCAGGCGAAACAAAAATTTTTCCAAATCAGTTTCTTTAAATAAGAAAAAACGTTTGAAACTTCAACATAAACTGCAGGTGTGTGTCTGTGTCTGGTCACGCTTGTCCCTTCATTCAGTGGGGAGAGAATCCAGAAATGTTACTGAAGTAAGAGTAGAGAAACTTCATAATGACGTTACTCAAGTAAAATTTAAACGTGCAGCGTAGTGAAAATAGTTCTAAAAGCAAATATAATTAAGTAAATGTAACTAGTTACTACCCACACCTGGTGACGTTCTCACACGGCACGTCATCGAAGAGAAATGCAATCTGTTGGTTTCAGTTCTGGAGCATCAGAGCCTGACTCTAACGTTTCAGTCTGAGTTAAGTTACAGAAAAACAAATAAGGACGAAAATTTGACAAGTGTTTTGCCAACACGTTCATGTCCCATTAGCATTTTAACATTTTGTTAGGATGCAGCCTTAACTGCAGTGTATTTCTTAGATAAATTGGCCTTAGCCAGTTGAGACCAGATTTGACTTTTTTTTTTTATTTGATTTTTTTTTACCTACACACAAAATGCTTTCCATGGCAGAAAACAGGCTCTTCATATCACCAGATCCTACAGTTATTCGCTGTATCTCTCTGGAGACGTGGTACATTTGGTTTGCAAAGCAGAACTGAAAAAAGAAACAAACCCCAAATAAACTGAGGATATTTTAAAAGTTGCACTACTTAAAACGTTATCAGTCAGTGTCTGAACCTAAACATGCGATTTAGCTTCGCTCTGTTGATTACCCCGGCCTGAAAAGCTTCGACTCTCAGTGGCGTGGCGTTTCGGTTGCTGTGATTGCGATTTAGCTAACCTGGTGAAATCGTCTTCTGACCCACAGCGAATGCCACAACGCTACCGACCGCATAAAGGTGCGCGTTTGGGATGAAGATGACGACATCAAGTCACGGGTGAAGCAACATTTCAAGCGCGAGTCAGACGACTTTCTGGGCCAGACCATCATCGAGGTTCGCACGCTCAGCGGAGAGATGGATGTTTGGTACAATCTGGGTATGCTGCCTTTTAATCTGACGAACACACGGCGTTCTGACGAACCGATTGCTTTTTGAGTTGTGTGTCATAGCTGACATTATGATGGCACGGTGTTTTCCCATTAGATGAAAAGTTCACAAACATCAGGAGACATGCTGTCCATTACAATTCTAAATACAGGATCTGAGGAAAAAATAGTGAGATGTTTTTTATTTAATAGAAAAAAAAACTAACAATACAAACTCAATTTGAAATTTTAAAATAAAGGACAGTAACCGTTACTCACTAGTGATGTGTTTTTCTTTCAAGCCAATTTTTGTCACGCTATGGCACATTTTTATATACATATACTTTTTTACAATTTCCTAGAAAACTGTAAAAATTAGAATATTATCAAAAAGTGATTCGGGGAGAAAAGTTAAAACCATGTGTAGATTCACATTTCACAGAATGAATTATTACAAGCTTTTATTTCTACGCTAAAACTCAATTTCTAGAAAGTCTTGAATTACTTGTGACCAATAAGAACATCATTTAATACAAAAATGTATTAAGAAATACATCTATTTTTTTGCATGACGTACACAGTTATGGGGAAAACCTACTGATATGAGGCTTGACAAGCAGACAGTCATTGATAAGTAAGGCTGTTTATAGGACGGCGTATGACAGCACGGAAAGTTGAGTGGAAGGAAAAAAAAGTAGAAAATGGTGCACAAGAACAGGGATAACTTGAGCCTTGAGGGGATTGTTGTAGAAAGAAAAATACATTAAAGATTTCAGGGGAAACTTACAAGTAAAAACTTTAAGACCCATTAATACACACACACACACAAGTGTAACTTTGAAATCCCAAGTGTTGATTCACTCCCGAGCTACTTTAGATCCAGTGAAAAGTTTCCAGTTTAGCGATTATTGGATTATACAGGAGCTTCCGCAACACCTCAGCAGAGCCACAGGCTGATGACCTCCATATGTACCACACCTCATTAGAGCAGCAATTCATGCAAAAGATCCAAGTAACGAGTTCATGGACTCTGCAGTGCATGCACGCCCTGTTCAGTGGGACAACTTGTCTGTTAGCAAAGCCGTTACTGTTCTGTTTGTCTTATGTGGTATTCTAAAGCTTAAAGAGGAGGAGCGCTTTACATCCGTCTGTGTGTGGCGAGCGCACGAGATCTGTCTGAATCGAGTCGGTAAAATAAATACGTGCTCCAGTGATATTGGGACGTATGGAGATGCTGCTGATCGCCGTTCGGGTGTCACACGGAAGCCTGTCACAATGATCAATAAATCAATTAATCGCATAAGTTAAAACAAATTCAATAATTTCCATCGGCATGATTTATCATTTACCTCTTTTTCTACCAAAAACTGGAGGATAAAAGTTTTCAGTTTGGTGTTTTGGTCCCAATTGGCTCCTTTTTTTTTTATTTGTGGAGGACACATTTGTTTACAAAGACTTCAAAATCCATTTTATTTGCTGTTTTGTTCATTTATTTTGGATATTTAAAATGTCTTCCAGACATAGAATTTAAAGTGTATTAATCTTTGAGAATATGTTCTCGCGTTATTATTACGCTATTACCGTTACATCGCTTAAAAATAAATGGTCTCAAAACAACAATATTATCGTTTATCGCAATAACGTCTGGAACAATATATCGCCCAACAGCATTTGTTACGCGACACATGCATGAGGTCAAACGCCATCATAATGAATTCTTCCACTTCCATTAAAGTCCAATGACTGGCGGCCGCCTCTCTTTGTTTGCCCCTCCAGCTAAAAGGAAGCAATTTGTGGCAGCAGTGGCCCCTGGCCGCCACCGCCGCTGAGCGCCTTTTTAAACGTTCACAGCGAATGTTTAAACAGGACGCTGCTGCTATCGGCGCCCTCCTTTCTGAGCCTCTTGAGCCCCTCTTCAATCTGGAGATTCAGTTTTTTTTTTTTTTGTTTTTGCATTTGAAGCTCTGTTCTCTGTCACTTTGTCGTGATATTATGTTTCACTTTCCTGACTCTTGACTAACTATCTCCAGAGGAAATTTGGCCCATTAGACAAGGAGAAGATCTGAGGGCTGTTTCAAGCCCCCGCAGTTGTGAGAACGTTGCGTGTTTAAGGTCTTCGTTTGTGTGTGTGTTTGTGTCGTTTGTGTGTGGGGGTTTTTCTCTACGCTTTCCGAAACACAAAGTGTTTGTAGATTTTAAAGCTGTGAAGCTGTGAGTAGAGATGTCTTTTATGGCTATCAGCTTGTGATGACACTATTTTTTTTTTTTCTAGCATGTTTAAGGACTTTTACATAGTGACATTGATAGATTTGGATTTTAATCTCTTAGTGGTTTATATATCTTGTTTTTCTATGTTGGCAAGGATGTTTTAACGTCACTTCTCCGACTGGAGACATTTGCTGGCCTGTTTTCCATATAAAACGTGGTTTTTACTGTAGGACTTTAGAGGATTCTTGTCTTGCTCTACCATCTCCAAGTTCACGAAAATGTAAAAAAGCTGTAAAAAGACGAACAGCTAAGTGGAAGCGCGTTTCAGAAAATTGTAAAATGCTGTCAGATGGGTGTCGGCCATTTTCCTTTCTCTTTTATTTTATACCCAATGTTTTTTTGTTGTTGTTGTTGTTTGTTATATTTCTGTTTCATGCAGGATGTTTTGCATTGAGCATTTGTCAAGCAGCACCTACGTTGGAAAAAAAAAAAACTATTCAGAGCCAATTATAATTTTCTACAATCAATTGTCTCCAATTAAGCTGCACCTTAAGGACCAATTGAGACTTTAGCAACAGTCTCAATTAGTAATAATTAAATCCTTATTTATTACCGAGGGCACCACTGCTGTTTTAAGTTCTACAAACATAATGACAAATAAAACATCTTACTTCTAAATCCACTGAGTCTGTTTCAATAAAACTTTTTCTTTTTTTTCTTCTTTTTTATAAATAATATCTTCCAGCAGCTCAATTAAATTGGTTTATTGCTTTAGAGTTAACAAGTCCCACAAACAGATCAGAACCAACACAAAGGGCAGTAGAGTGTTATGCAAAATATCCAGGACAACAAATCAAACACAGACACAGAAGTGGTGCTTGTGTTGCCGTCCCATTAGGGTTCTTTTTGTGAATTTTTCACTGGAACGTAGCTCTAAATTATTAATGGAAGATTTGCCTTTGTTTTTTTTTTTTTTGTCATGGAGCATATGAAAAATATATTTTTTTAAAATGCAGCTTAAGAAGAAGAAATACCCGAGTGCAGTGCTACTTGACATGTTATTGGCTGGTGCTTGCAAAGCAGTCGGCCATTTTCCTTGAAGCTGATTGGCTGTAGTGTCTCTCTGGTTGACATGAGGAAGACTTTAGATGATAGCTTGTCTCATAGCTATCATGAGACAAGACTGTTTCCACGTTGCATATTAATGCATATTAACGTATACTCGGTGGCGCGCTGCACCTCGGTGTGGTGGTAGAGCAGCCGCCACACATACAGAAACTAGTCGTCAACGCGGCCGTCCTGGGTTCAGTTCCCAACCTGGAGGCCTTCCAACTCGAGAGCATTTCCACTGACGTTCCCCGTCTTTCTCACGTGTGACAGATAAGAGGACCGACAAGTCTGCAGTGTCTGGTGCCATCAGACTCAAGATCAGTGTTGAAATGAAAGGGGAGGAGAACGTGGCGCCCCCTCATGGCCAGTACACGTGTCTACATGAGGTAAGTGGCAGAAGTGATTTTGTTTCTGCTAAATTTGAGCTCTTGCTCCGGTTCAGTCACTCTTGCTGGGCCTGGGCTGAGATGAGATCCCTGCAAAAACACAAGATTTGACCATTTATTTTTTATCTAGTTTCTAGTGTAAATATCTGAGTACACCTGAAGTGGACTGAAGTAAAATTTCAGTAAGATTTAGGAGATCGTTCTAAATTAATATTTCTGTAATGTTGTTTTAAACATTACTGGATCCACTGGAAGATATGTTCCCCTTACAATAAGACATTTTCCCCATAAGTGAAATGATCGACCAGTGGAATGAGCACTTTTTAAAAAAAAATATTGTGAAGGAGTTATTGACTTAAAACAAGCTAAAATAGCTTACTGAAAAGTTGTTTGCAAGTTAGTTTTGTTCTATTTCATGTTTACTGAGATATTTAACTAAAAATTAAACAAGAATAACTTTTCCAAGTAAGCTACATCTACATAATTAAACTGCTTTCTTTAAAATAAATATACCACAAACAACAACTATTGATATTGCTGCTGAAATAATATCTTTACTATTACAGTCTTGACAACATCTGATGCTTGTTTTTATTTTAATATTGACACACAGATATATTATGCAAAGACGTAGAAAGCACACCATCTAATTTACATAGTTTGTGATTTCTACCGGAAAATATTTCCAAATGGCAAAACTTACTTTCCTCATCTTTCTTGTAAATGAGGGAGAAGAACAGCAACCCTCTCTTCAGCCAGCTGACTGGCAGTGCGCATTAACATTTTGGTTGTTTTGAAATCGTAGCGTTGTAAAACCTCATCACCGGCCTAGCATTGAAAACTCTGTTGCAAAAAATTTCAAACCTTTTTTTCTCTTGTTGTTGTTTTTTCCTCAACAGAACCTGTTCCACTACCTGACTGAAGTGAAGAGCGGCGGCGTGGTGAAGATCCCGCAGGTGAAAGGGGACGACGCGTGGAAGGTCTACTTTGACGACGTGTCTCAGGAGATAGTGGACGAATTTGCCATGAGATATGGGGTGGAGTCCATCTATCAGGCTATGACGTTAGTACCTCCCTGATCTATGGCCTTTTACCTCGTCAATCCGTCATTGTCTCATCGGGCAGAGTGGAGGGGAGCGTGGGACGTTGGGAGGAGAGCTGAAGGAACAGAGGAGCTGTAAAGATGTCTCCTCAGCAGAATCGGAGCAGGGAGAGACAATCGAGCTCCTCCGTCCGTCTGATTGATTAGTTGTTGGTTAGTGGAGGAGGGGGAAAAACTTCAAACCAGCCCCTGGTCGCATCGATCACGGGAACCCGTTAACGGCCTCGTTTCCCCCTCTGGCTGTCTCTCTGATCAAGCGTTACCTTGGCCTTCCACAAATGTCGATTTACTTTTCTTTTTTTTTTTTTCTTCCATTCCCACACACAAACACAAAGAGACATGAAAAACTCTACTTTAAGAAATAAATTATGGCTAAGCTAACTATTGATCAATAGCTAACTATATTACATTACACTACATGTAATGATTTTGTTGAAGTAATGAGTTGATGCCGTCATACATGTACGTCATTTTCTAAATTTTTTTTTTTTGGGTGGGGGGAGGACTTGAATCACACTTTGAAAAGTTTGCCTCTGCCATCTGTAATGCGTCTTGACCATTTACTCATCTGTACCATTAAGTGTCTGATAAAATTAGTTAATTTAGAAGCAATCCTCTATTTTCAGACCACTGATCAGAACAGTACTGGAAGCTCCGTTTCCCTGGAGCTTTACGCTGCTCATTCAGCTGCATCACTGTGGCTACACATGTGGGTTTTTTTTCATTATTTGAAAGCTTAAAGGATGATTTAGGTCCTTCAAATTATGACAGTAAGTTGGCGTCAATATCCTCCATTGTGATGATTTGTTTTTTTAAAAGTTTCTGTTTCTTCTCTTAGTTTTGTTGAATCTTATAGTAGAAGTATTGCATTTTTTAGTTTACATCAAATTTCTTATTTAGTCAGAGCACTTGTATTCAAACCTCCTGAAAGTTGAAGTGGAAGACTTTAATTTACTTAATTTAGCTTTCAATCTAGTAAAATACGACCTAAATTGTTATTATAAGTCTTGTTACGTATGTGAATCAAAGTTTTTGTCACTTTAACACCTAAACTGTAGAGACCTGCAAGTTCAGGGTGCTAGTTTTAGCTAAATGCTAATGTGAATGTTTTCAAGCCAAAAAGATATTCATCTATAATGAAAATAGTTAACAACACAGCATGACTGGTTTGATTTAAATAGTTTAAAGTCAAAGTACATCCAGTTTCAGGAGTGTAACAGTAGATTTGTATGGAAAGCTAATCTTGTGACAGATTTCCTTTTTCATATATCACCTCCCTGTTACTTCTGTCACAAACTGCAGATTGAAATATACAGCTAAAAGTTTGAAAGTACACATCATGGAGCAAACTAATGCCAACAGTATATTTCTTAAAACGAAAAACATCTACAAGGAAGAAGCAACGAAAGAACAAAAATATGAATTTAAGACGTAAATGTGACGTAAGCCCTTCTATATAAAGTGTAAATGTCTCTTCCTCTCCTTTTAAGGCCTAAAATTATGATAATTTGTTTCTTTTATTGCTTTCTAGGACTTTGTGGGAATCCTGTTCAGAATAGTGTTCAATCCTTAGTGCAGGGACAGACATTTTGAACTTTGTTAGCAGCCTTTTTTTCTAGTTTTCTCCTGGTAAAAACACTTGGTAGGCAGTACCAGCCACTAACTTTGCAGTCAGTATTCATGAAACGTCTTGCTCTTATTTGGACTGCCATCAGAATTCATGTAATAAAAGTTTTTTAGAGCTAAAACTAAACAAATGAATGTTGGAAACATGGAGCACTTTTCTCACCTCAGGTTGACTAAAGATGTTGCATTAGCAGGTCTTTTAAAGCCTTGTGTACTTAACCATGTTTCAGAGTTTTATTACCCATTTCCCATTAGACCCTGAGCATATTTGATTCTCCTCACAGCAGCTCCTTTATCAATTGGCCTGCTTTCCCTGTAGGGCCATCATGTCATTGGCTTTCCTGTTAGCTCTGCAAAGCTGCTTTTAACAATCTCTAATCCGTCTCAATAAAAACAAAAACAACAACAAAAAACATCTCTCATTAATAGCCACAAGAAATGAGAGCAGCTGCTGCAGCATTACAAATAATAAGTAATCCGATATCACTAAACAGAATAATCACTGTTTTGGTAGAATTTCTGTTTCATTTCCCACAATAAGAGTGGAAAAGTTTGCAAAAGTAACGTAAAAATGTTCTTAAACTCTTAAATGAATGTGTCTAAAAGTTACCAAAGTAATCCTAATTCCACATGTAATAATGAATAACAGATTTTTTTTCTAAACTTAAGTATATTCTAACCGCCTGCAGAAAATAAACTGTCAAGTACATCAGTAAGCTTTACTTACATAGCACCTTTTAAAGGTCAGAAACCACAAAGTGTTTTACAAAATATAAAAAGGAGAGATAAAATGGTGTACATGTGACATAAAACAAAAATAAAGCTAATTAATAGGCAGTCTAAAGAAATGTGATTTTTAAAAGTTAAAATTCAACATAAATGGCCGCAGCAGCCGGAGGCATCCCATTTCTGTCGGTCCATGAATGCATCAGAATTCAACAGGACAATATCCACAAACAAGCAGCATCTACATTCCCACTAATGATTAATCTCAGGAATCCTCCAATCTTAATCAGATACAAAACTCATACGGTGTCATCAAAACCAAGAAACGCAGAGAACACGAAGAACCTGGTGATACCTGTTCACAGCTGGCAGAACTTGGTCGGCTCCTTAAGTCACAGAAAATGTCCATCTTGAAGCATTTTAATGTTTTTTTTTTTACAGTAAATACTTTACTTTGTTCATAAAACACAGTTTTTTCCAACACCTTTATTATTTTCTATCGCTTAGAAACAGATTTGCACATTTTTTCCCCTCACATCATGATGTAGAACAGGATGCTTAGTGTTCCCAGAGGATTTGCGTGTATAGAAATCGAAGCCAATATAATAATTGATGGTTTAATCATGTTTTTAAAATTCACTGCTTCGCTTTTCAACACAAACATACATCATCTCCTTTGCTGCTTCGGTACGGTGTGCAGTTTTTTTTTTTTTTTTTTTTTTTTGAGCAGGAGGAGTTGTTTCGGGTTTGGCGTTCGACGCATGCTGGACTGTTTTGTTTCTCTTGCGTAAAGAGAAGTGAGGGGATGGGGCGGGGTGGAGGGGCTTTTTACCGGCTCCATCGGGTGGAGTTAATGCTCCGGGCCAGAAACTTGTTCAGAATCGCTGCTCCTTCTCTGGAGCGTTTATTACGCTTCGCCGGGAATGCGTGATCGCCCTCACCGTTACAATTTCTGCTTTCATCAAAAAGCCTCGACTCCCAGTCGCTCCTAACATGACGGCCGCATAAATCAGAGCAGCTGTGAGGAGTTGCTCTCTCTCTCTCCCCCCACCCACACACCCACTCATAAGAACTGCAAGCGCGCACTCCTTCATTATCCCTCATCTCTCTCCATCACTGCTCCCCACCAGCTGCCCTCACCTCCCAACCCTCACTCCTCATTTCATAATATCTTTTTCTCATTTCTCTCCCCCTGACCTCCTGCCGTCGGAAACCCTAATATCCCGCGCGAAGGCGTTCTCATTGGCCGCTGAAGACCGTAGCAGGGAAGCCACCGGGTTACACAATGCGACCCGTCTCGAAAATTGGCTCAGGAAATCCAGCTCTAAAAGCATCATGGGAATTCGGCGGATGCCATCATCACTCTCCCTGCATCACTCTCTTAGCTCGCCTTACTCCAAGTGCTGCTGGGTAATTTGGAGGCTGAAAGCAGAGTAATTAAATAGGCCTTCCAATGAGAACATATTTGTGTTTGCGTGTGTGTGTGTGGGTGGGTGTGTGTGTGGGTGGGTGTGTGTGCATGGACTGCACTCAGAAAAGGGAAGGGAATCTATAATCGTTACCCCACATAACTCATGAGGCAATGACTCACTGTGTGCGAGATATTCTTGGTTTTGAAACCTGTTTTTATTTTCCCGTCCGGCACCCGGCTTCGCAGCGCCGCTTTAAAATATTTATAGAGAAATGTACTACAACCGTCATCGGGTGTTGTGTAAAAAAGATTCTCTTTCGTGCGATGAGTAAACGTGAGCCTCAAAATAAACTTTGCTCAGCCTTCGGTTTTCTGCATTCAGTGTCTCAAACATTCAGGTGTTTGGTTGCTGCGGGTCATGCCGGAGGCTCGTGAGACGCCTCGGATGTGTGTTGTTTACTTAAACTATAAAGAAACTATTATCTCTGCATTTTCTGGTGCAGGGTGTTATCTGTAATGATTAGACTGGATTTCCTCTGTCAGGATTCATGAATGTGACTTAAACAGGCGTTTCACGTGGCTTGTAAAGCAGCACGATTGTTTGGAGTTGTTCAGAGGAATCTGTTCTCTTCACTCTTTAATGTGCACTTATCTGTTAAAGCAAGAAATGTGCTAGGTCGGAGTTTTTGCACAATTAGCGTGGTTCTCAATGCTAGCCGTAAACACCGGTTTATACCCTTTGAAAATGTAGACTGTTACTGCAACTGTGAGATTTTCAAAATGCTGAAAACTTTTCAAACTATCGTGTTTCATGAAAGAAAGAGGTTGGAAAGTTCAGATGGATAAAGCAGAAAACCTTTGCCATGGAGCATCCAGCCTTCCTGTTATCTCCTGAACCCACATAGTTTTTGTTATGGGGGGAACCCAAAAAGAGACAAAACCCACTCTGAGATGCCTCTGGTTTTCCATAATTTTACAATCAAGCCGACGACGTGCATGTTCACATCAACTTTCAAAAATCAGGCTGGCACAGCCACATTTCATAGTTGAGTGTACCGATTGCAGACATTTCTTAAGACAGATTCCTTCATTTCCCACAATCCAAGTGGATACTCTTCAGCTTGGTGAACAAGTCGGGTGCCTACCCCCATTTTTTTTCTCCACCTGCAGCCGCCATACGCCTGTTAGTGCAGCACAAAGTTACAGTCTGGCTGATGCACGTCCTCGCCGCTGGCTCAACCTCATCATCGTCTTGGTGTCGCACACAAAACAGTCTGATGTGAACACCATTTCCCGTTGAGCTGTTTATTATTGGAACACCAAGTACGCGGTCGTAAAACTTTACCTTTGGCCAGACAGTAAGTCTGCATTGAGCAAATGCAGACCTCTGCGGACTGAAGTACTCCTGAGTGTCTTGGTGGCCTTAAGAGTGGCTGATATATAAAGAGTTGCACATAGTTTGTGCGTTGGACACCTCACTTTCTAAAGGGTTTTATTTTCTGTTTAGTTCCTACTCTCAAACGTCACCGCTAATGAAAAAAAAACTCCATAGATTGTGTCTAGTGATGTGCCTGTATACCATCGTAGTAGCAAAAAATGATTTTTGTCCAGTATGCTTAGTGCAGAGGTGTTTTCTGCGTGTTTTCACCTCAAATCTGTCTATAATCAATACATCACGCAGTCAAGCTTCAGCGCCAGTTCACTCCTGCACAATCCAGCTGATATGGGGCTTTGACTTCCTCTCTCAACAAGTCAGAGGCCTGTCGATAGAAAGTTAATTTCGAACACGCTTCCCACCTTTGCCGTTTCACCCAACGCACATAAAAACCAAAACGTAGCGGTCTAAACTACCTGTTATCCTGTCTTTTAATTAGCTTCTCCATTAACCTGGGTTCGTTTTGAAGAGCCAGAGAGCGTCAACGTTAGCGCATCCCGTTAACGCTAGCGGGCACACCAGTCCTGGCTGGTCAGGATGAAAATTTCCCACTCATCTCACTGAATATCTCTTGCTAAAACATTTTAGCTTCAGGAATCCACGTCTTGGTAGAAATCTCTGACAGGTTACTTTGAGAAACATAGCGGCGATAATTGGTTGAAAAGTGCTAATTACAGCTTTTGGAGTTGCTCTAATTCTTCAAAAGACGCCTCAGTCCACTTGCACAAAAACAGCCTTGAGTCCTCCCAGCCAGTCCCAAAAATAAAATAAAAACCGTTTAGAAGGTGTTGACTTCCAGAGAAAACCTTAAATCCCTCCCTTAGACAGCTGAACTCTCTTCACACCTTGACATCCTACTCTGACAGCTCACATATGACCTTGATGGGCTAATGACCCCACAAGAGGTTTAATGCTCAGGGCTCCCTTTTGCTATCAGTTACAATAAAAAAAGAAGAAAGACAAAGGCCTCTTGAATGGGAAAAAAGATTTGTCTTCAGTGAACTCGAGTGTGTCCGGTTTGCTTTGTTTAGCTCTCAGGTTGACTGATTATCTGCACAGCGATACAATTCTTCCCCGTACAGTGGGAGGTCTGAATGTCTCCGAGTTAAAAAGCAGCCGACACGGAAGAAAGATTAAGCGTTTGAATGATAAAACCTCTTTCAAGATGCATCACTGTGTGAATGTCTACATTAATACAAAGAAAAGGAAACTTTTTTTTTTTTTTTTTAGCCTTCAGCCCTCTTGGTGTTTTGGTTCATGCATTATGCAGCCCCCTCATGTCGTTACCAGTATTTGACAACATCTCTGATTAATGATATGATTTGTTTTGGCCACTGAAGAGACTTTTTTGGACTCCTAGCATTCCACTTCTTCTGGCAAAGTTAATTTTTCAGAACATTAACATGAATCCTGTGACAGTCGGCGGTCTGAAGGTGAAAATACAGCGCTCCAGGATTATTAAGCAATGCGTCTTGTTTCTCTGCCTTGAACATTTTCATGCATTATGAGGCTGTGACATTATATTTTAGAAATAATAATAATAATAATAATAATAACAAAAAACTCCCACAGATATTTAAAGGTATATGATGGTTTTTCGATGCAGATGTATATAGCATCTAATCAATGCTTTCTAGAACAAGGTTTTGCTCTAATTATTGCTGCAAGTACTCTGAGAAAGATTGGAGTTAGGTCTGGACTTTGACTGGGCCAATCTAAAACATAAATATGTTTCGATTTCATTTCATTAGGCGATAGAATCAACAAGAGTGATTTAACAGCGTACGATAATCCTCCGAATTGAAAACCTCGCTTCCCCCTACGTACCTGCCAATATGACTCGACGCCGATGGCATTCATTGAAACGTTGAAAGGGCTTCATGAGATGAGGATGACTCTCTCAAGGCGCTCTGCGTGCGTCTTCCTGTCCGGTATTTCTGCACGTGGTTGTCGTCTATTTCTTGGCAGCCAAAGGATAAAAGCGTTTCTCTTCGACTCTCTGAGACTCTTACAGTAAGCTGATGGCTGTTTGTTCTCCTCTGCAGGCATTTCTCCTGTCTGTCTGCCAAGTACATGTGTCCCGGCGTGCCCGCCGTGATGAGCAACCTGCTCGCCAACATCAACGCCTACTTCGCTCACACGACCACCACCACCACCACCACCGCCTCCGCGTCTGACCGCTTTGCCGCCTCCAACTTTGGGGTGAGTGTTTTTTTTTTTTTTTCTGCCACTGAATTGTCAGTTGTCTTATTTTTTTTTAACAAACTTGTTAAACTTTCTGGTCTTTTTCTGACACCTTTGTATTCCTGTGCTAGTTTACATTCAACGTTCTTAAAGGAATTTATACTCCTTCAAATCAAAACTATTTGGCACGCCTCCCAAAGTCATTCATTCAAACTTTTTAATAAGCTAATGTTGCAAGACCCCAAATAATATTTTCGGGCTCCGAGCCGAGTCTGGCAGCATCGCTAAACAACTTCATTTTACTCCAAGAAGTAAGAATGAATCACTGCAGACAGGCAATACCACAGACCAGGCGGTGTTATAATTTTTTTTTTTGGCATGGAGCTTTGGGTGGAAACTGAATTATTCAATTCTGATCCCAACAGAGGGAAAAATTCGTCAAATTGCTGGACCAGCTGCATAACTCTCTGAGGATCGACCTTTCGAAATACCGGGTATGTAAGAATTTTTTTTCTTAAAAATAAAAGTATTGGTGTTTACGTGTCTGTGCAATGAGATTTTATAAAAAGAATTTATCGAAAAATTGTGAGATTTTTGATATTTTCAACATTTAAACCTTGAAAAATGACAAGCGCCTGCTGCGTATTTCTATTATATCCAACTGTTCATTCAATGCAGCCCTTTGCGAACGTATTCATGTCCATTTATGTTTTTATTTGTTTTCCCACATCTTGTCTTAAAACTGTGCTGTGTTTGTATGTATTCACCCTCCTGCGTTGTTACTGTGTGGAGCCGCTGCAGTCACAGCAGAAAGTCTTTGTCTGCGTCAGATTTGCAGAGATGTTTGCGTTTTATGCAGAATTGCTCCAAATCAGATCAGATTAGAGAAGATTTGCAAACATCCATTTTAAAGTCTAAACATTATTATCCTCTGCTATGATTAAATAGACTTTCTCTGGTTGTTGATTGGTTTTGTTCTGCTGGAGGGTGAACTTCATCCACAACATCTTTTGATATTCAGCTCCATCCATCTGATCAGCTTCCTCATCCCCACAGCACAATACTGCCACCACCGTGTTTTCCTCTGGCGATGACACACAGTAATTTACAGATTTAGTTTTCCTCCGTATGTTACTAAAATGTATCCGGACTACCATCCTATACCTACTTTTTTTTTCTTCTTTTTTTTAAAATAAAATGCATAAAAAACGTCTGGTTGCTATTCAATAAATATAACTCATAATTAAATCGCCATCTGATATGCAATCCGACACAACCCGTTTAGTAACAAACTCCCAAGACTTTGCCATAGATGCCGCTTTTTCACATCCGCTCATGTTTTAAATAATAATAGAAAAATGCAATAAAACAGTAAAATCTATTCCTAAAAATAAAAACTATATGCCGTTTTATATCCACACCACTGTTAGATGTAACCTTTAAAAGGATCTATCGCGGTAAAGCTCAATAAAAGAGAATAAAATATGTGGCTACGTTGGGAGTAAATGTAAAAACGCCCAAGAGGTGTAAGTGCTTGAATGTGCTGCCTTTGTTTTTTTTTTTTGTTTTTTTTTTTTTTTTTTTATCTGCTGAGAAAAGTGGAATCTGTATGTTTACATTACAATATATATATATATATATATATATATATATATATATATATATATAATATATATATATATATATATATATATATACATATATTTTTTATTTGTTGCGCTAAAATATGACGTGTAAGACAGCAGCACACGTTGGTAGTGCCGGTGCATGATCGTTGCTAGTTATGGCTCGTCTGCAGAAGCAGAAGGTGTGAGAAACGCGGCGGATAAAGGTTGTTGTTTCAGATTAAAAATTCAAATTGAGATGAATTGCTCCGCAAATGCCTCCGCAGACCCACCGGATGCCGTAAAGCAAACGACATCCGCTGAAGTGTAATTTGAAATATTTATGTCGCTGCAATGCTGATAAAAAAAAACAAAAAAAAGAAGGAGATTTTGCAACTACAGTGTGGTGGTGAGAGGCAGTCATGTTTCCCTCCCAGCCATAGGGGCTCTTCTGTTTGTGGTTGAGCTGCAGTGTCATCATCATCATCATCACACCGTGCAGGAGCCGTAAACAGGAGCTGCTGCTGCTGCGAAGTTGGAAACTTTAACGTCCTGCAGCGGCGAAGCAGCTCTTCCAGTGGGAATCGCCCGCCGGTGATTATCTCAAGAATATTTACCAGAGCAACATATCACAAAGCAGCTCGCCGTGTGTGTGTGTGTGTGTGTGTTACGTGACACCTGAAGTTAATCCAGTGCAATAACAAATCTTTATTGGAGATAACAGCTTTTATTGAACGGGTTATCTGAAAACAGAGATGTATTGATCCACGCCTGCAAAATTATTCATTTGAAAGTCTGTGGTGGCATTTTCGAGGCCGCCTGTGCTGCGTTGTAGGGAAACGCGCGTGACCTCACGCTCACACCGACTGACTGGGAGAAATATCGTCACTTTATAAGGTGTCGTAAAATGTCGTCGCCCAGCGGGGGACACTCTCACTTGTTAGCCCATATACGGGATGACACCGGTTCATTTGTCATGGCCATTACTTCAGTGATTGCTGCTGAGTGATAAGCCTCAGGGAGCACCTCTCTGCGCTTAATTATGGCGCTTTATATAGGATTTTCTGGTTGACTTGTTGCAGAAATGGCACAAATGTGTTTGATTTAACCTGCTGTCACCTTCATGTATTAATATGATGAATGCTCAGGCTGCGCGGCGCTGCCGCCGCCCCTCGCATGACATGCAGCCTTTATTTTTTATCATCTTGTTCGACCGCGGATAAGATCCATCGGCTGAGGTTAAACGGCGGCGGGATGTTTTATGCAAACAGGATTCCAGAGCAGCCAAGTCTTTATGATGTAAGAGGTGAGAGGAAGTTCATCGTTTTGAACTTTGGAAGTTTTACTTTAGGAGAGTTATGGAGAATCTGAGGATTTTTTTTTTTTTTTTTTTTTTTTTACACTTGTGTAAAACTAATATTCACGTAACCGAGAAAGTTTTTTTATTGCAGAGACTCGACGCTGTAAATCGCTGTTGAATATGTGCAATTTTTTTTTCCCATTTCTATAATAAATCACTTCATTTTTAACAGCAAACTCAGGCATTTACTATATATGAGTCCATAAATTATAAACAAAGGTTTTCTTGATAAAGAATGAATTAAAGATTTATTGTGCCACCTCCAGAATGAGATCATTAACAGAAAATTGAAGCTCCTGTTATGTGGAGTTTGCGGATGTATAATTTGTCCATAATCTTTATCCTTCTTTTAGACATTAGGTAAAACTGGAGTTAAGCAAAAATCAGACTAATTATGGTTATAAATCTACCCGCAAAAAGTAAAAAAAAAAACTTTTCAATTTTGGACTTCATTAATATTATGAGACAATCAGAAGTAAAGTAAGTAGAATATTGTAGATATCAAATAACTTATCAAATTAGTCGCTGATTGGTTTTCCATGACATAAACATTTGGGCTTAAAGAGACAGTAATCATTTTGTAGATACACATCTGACTTCAACAACTTTAATGACTAAATCTGACATATTGTTTCTCTTATTTCTGTGAGATTTAGCAAGTAGAAATAACTTTGGTAATCCTTCCCAGCCGAATACAAGTTTGTACTGACTTAACTTCAAACAGTGAGAAGGAGAAAAGGCGCATTTGTCTCTTCATTCAGGAGACAGAGAGAAAAAGAGAAAGAGAGATTAATCGCACTCTAGCGCTGTGATTAATCACAATTAATCACTACGCCTAACTTTGTAAGCTTGAAATGTAGAAAAATGCACATAAAAAAAAAGAGCTTAAAGCCTTACATCTTAGTTTCCCAAACTTTCACCCTCAGGAAGGTTTAAAGAAGCAATTTTGCTTCAAACTTAATTTAGAAATGTTGAGCTTCACCGGAAGGATATTTCATCATCATAACAAGTCAGCTACGAACTACCTTGATTTTATCCAAACATCTATCACAAGTGAAATTTACCTCTGAGTACATCAGTCTGACTCTCCTTACTCCTCTTTTCACACCCATTTTAAACTCTGCATTGTTGACCGCAGTACAAGACCGTGTAATGTGCTTCTGTGAACTAGCTAACTAGTGTTAGCTAGTCTCTCTAGCTAGTTAACCCTTGTCTCTGTAGCTAGCTTACCTTGGGGTTAGCTAGAGAGGTTTTTAAGTCAAAATAAGTAAACGGTAACACATTTATCATTGACAGCCCTGTCTGCTCATGACAATTAATGTAAAGAATTGATGTAAAGAACTTCATTTTCCAGAATAATCCCTAAAGAGTTAATCCTGTTAGACAGCCAAACCCGTCCCGTATTCCTCACACGCTGTTTTATATATACACACACCGTCTGAATTCATCTCCTGCTCATTCATTTGTTGTTGTGAAGAGCAGATATTTCAGTATGCGGGCACAATCCAGCGCACACTGTGTGCACAGCGTTGTGCATGTTCCCCCGCTGACAGCATGACAGCGTGACAGTAAGCTGAAGCTGAAGGATGACCCATTCACCTTTAACGTGGCACAAAAAGCAACACGTTGTCGACTCGGGGGTTTTGGGGGGGGTGCGGGGGGGGGGGGCCGGGCATCGCTTTTGTTCCTCTGTGTTGCGCAACAGTGTGAAGTCCCCAGTGATTACAGAGCAGCAGGTACGACTGAAGGAAGACGTTTTTCCCGAGGTGGGCTGAAGTCATCAATAGACTAAGAGGATTTGGCAACGGAGGTGGATCTGAAATGGATGAAGAAGAAAAAACAAAAAGTGTGGAAGGATGACAGGGAAGGAGAAGGGGGTGAAGTGAAGGAGAGAAGGCCCCTGCTATCGTCACACGGCCCCGGCTGTCTGCCTGCGAGAGAAAAGCCTCGGCATATCACGTTGCGTTCACCTGCCAGCCCTGCCCTGCTGCTCTCTTGTCAACGTCGCCACAGACCAGCGGTTCACGCACACCCGCCAATCCACAAGGCATTCCGTTTTTTTTTGTTGTTTTTTTTCCGTGGCGTCCCGCAGAGCCGACCTGCCATTATTCCTCCGTAATAAGATTCAGATCTGGCTGCTCCGCTCACTCACCATATGGATTTCCCTATAATGTCATTCTGAGGGAGATTGAGTTTGCTTTTGTAAAACAGAGGGGCTTGAATCAGCAGAGAGAGGGAGCCGGGAGTGCAGCTGTCGCTCCACACTTTACCATATATGCATTTTTTTTCCCTCCTCCTCCTCCTCCTTCAGCTTTGCTCCCGACGGCGCTGATGCATGGTGACACCTTGTATAGCAAATCTCTGCTAGCTGGGATTTTGCAAGTCTCACTCTGGGTAGAGCATTAAATCGCTGGGTGTGTGTGTGGGGTGGGGGTGGATTCACGAAGCAGCGTGGTCTTTGCCAAGTTTTTTTTTTTTTTTTTTTGGGTTTTCCACGAGCCGTTTGTTTATTTACGCACTTGGAAGCAGATTTAGATTCTAACTACAGGCAGAAGCAAACACGAACCAATAAGTCCAGGAAATGAGAACAACTTGCACAGATCTGGTGTCAGGTCACAGTTCTTTAGCCACAAACACAACAAATGGAATAAAATCGTTAAAGAAATATAACAAAAAAAGTTACATTTTTAATAACAAACAACTCCAGGTACTAAACTGACCCTCGTTAAAGGAGGAGGAACTATATATTTTTTAGCTATATATAGACAGACAGATACTTTTATTCCCCATTGGGTAATTGATTTGTGTGCCTCCATCACACCCTTCAAACACAATTTTGATAATTCATTCCTCCAACAAAATTTTTTTAGCAAAAATATCAAGCATATTTACTGCAAAAAGGTCATTTATAGCTTCTGTTTTTCATGAAAGTTTCTCTCTTCCTTCTGCTGTGCTTTCAGCCGTTGGTATTTTTTTCTCCTGTGCCATCTACGTAACGGATATGTGGCTTTGGTCTTTCAGAAAGTAAGACTCTCTTTCTGAGGCTTTAAATTACATTGACATAGAAAGACTTTCCTTTACATTTAAATGCAGAAAAACTCATTTAAATGTGGGCTAACCGGAAGTTGCTATTTTACGTCAGATCTGTACTCACACCTTGTTTCAGATTTAAACAGATGCACAATGTTTGCACACATTTAGCGCCTTTAAATCGATCCAAGAAATATCAGTGTTCAGAGAAAACAATAAGGATCTGTCTTCTGTTGGTTTCCTATTGCGCCATTTTCTTAAAAAGGAGTTCAGTGATTTTTATAGTGGTTTGCTGCTTTAAATGTTTTCTTTTTCTTCCTGTACTGACAAAGAGAAAGCAAACCACAAATCATCCCAGTTGCACAATTATCCCGGTTTTCTCATCCTCACAAGAGAGGCGCACGAGAGAAAACATCATTTTATCGTTTCTCGAGGAAAGAATTGTTTGGGAAAACAAAAGCTTCGTCTGCACAGTAAGTATTTGGGATTATCTAGTTCTTTGTTGAACAAAACCTGCATAATCCAGATCTTGCCTTTGGAAATGCATGACAGACAATGTGGAGAATCCCACCAGTGTAGACGGGTTTTTATCACCTGTCACGGAGGGCGGGAGATAAGACGCCTTCCCAGCAAAACTGTCGAGAAAAATGTGAAAATCTCAGAAGTCGCTGAAATGACTGAATGTGTAAAGTTTTTTGGATGTGGAAAAAGAAAAGAACGAGCTACACAACCATATTTACGGCGCCATTGATGAGTATTTGCAACGAGAGACGAGGAATTCTCTGCTTAATGCAGAAGTGGGTCACGGTGGCTGCAGCTATTTGCATCTGAGTCATCACGCCTCTCTCTGTATCCGTTTTCCTTTTTTTTTTTTTTTTTTTTTTTTTTTTTTGGGGGGGATCCCTTGAGCTTCCCGGTTCCGATGAGACCACCGCATGCGCACGCTGGTTCTGCTTTGAATCTGGCAGTTTTATGTTGGTTGAACAATCTTATTAACCACAAAACACACAGCTATCAGAGCGCTGTTTCAGATCAAATATGCCCATAAACACTCAGTGGATTCAAGCAAAAACACGACTACGTAAATGTTTGGAAATACTACTCAGCAGAAAATTGTTACACGTTTCATTTCTGGGTTAAAAACTTTTTTTTTTATAGCTGATATTTTGAACGACTGTTCAGTTCAATAACTTTTTTTTTCAAATACCACTTCACAACAAAGTAAATTAAATAAATAACCAACTAAAACTTCAACCTATATTCAGTAGTTGAATCCAATTACTACTTAATGCAGCGTGTTCATTTTTGAGACTAAAAACTGTGATTTTGTCACATCACAGCCACAAACTTCAATCTACATTATTGACTGAAGAAGACACTTTGGTAAGATGAGACCAAGCATAACTTTTTCTTTTTTGGTCTACAACAAACTTCTCCTACTCTTTATGCTCATTTTCACACTGTGAAACATGGTGCTGACAGAATCATGCTGTGGGATTTACTTGTTCTTTCTCCCAACAGGGACGGAGATGATAGGAAAATACATAAAGCTAAATCCAATTGAAATCTAAATCGAGGCAGAGGTTCACCATCATCTGGCAAAGCATTGCCAGATGATGGAACAGTTTGGCTTAAATCATATTCATATGTTAAAATGGAGCAGGAAAAGTCCAGAACTACATTAAAATGACACATCTGTGGCATAACTTGGTAACTGAGATATTTTACAGTCTGTAGTTGTGTAAAACAATGAAGGTATGCACTATTAAGAATTGATTCAGATTATAATTGTATATCACACTTTAAAAAAAAGACAAAAAACAGTCTAAACTGTAGATACCTTACCTTACAGTTACCTGTTTTGCACAACTTTTTTAAATGTATTTTTTGCATTAAATATCTTTTAAACTTCTGAAGGATTCAGTTTTAATTGAAAAAAACATAAAAAAGTTCAAGTTTTAAAGATATCTCAGCAAACCACTGTACAAACAGCCCTGATCTGATCATCGTAAATTAAGACTGAATTCAGGGAATCATACAGTGGCAGATGTTTCCGCGCCGATATTTAGCATGCAGTTTAAATTACAATGGCCTGACTAAGAGTCGTTTCCACACATTAGCTTCAAAGCTCCATATGGTAAATCGCATAGGCCTGCATAAACTCTGGAGGTGGAACTGTGAAACAGTTTGAAGTTGGTGATGATTTGCTTCCTCTTCCTCGCTGTGTGAACTGGGTTTTTTTTTTTTGTTTGTTTGTTTGTTTTTGATGATAAGCAGTTGCTGCTGCTGCTGCAGAGTTTGGGCTCTGGTCCAAAATAAGATCCGGCGCCGACAACACCAGAGACAAACACCTCAAAGCTCATCAGCATCACTTTCTCCCTGTCATCTTTCTAAGGCACTGATGATGTTTGTCTTGACTTTTGGCTCACAGATGGATTCCCTGCTTTAGTTTACTCATCTGCTGGTGCCAAAAAAAAAAGAAGTTATTTTTTTCTCAATCTCTCCTGTGTCTTTTTTGTTTGCTTCTCTTCCTGTTTCTTCTACTGAGGTTGCTTCTCGCTGTCACTGTCGCTTTTCAGACAACAGCTCAGATAGCTCTAGCTCTCTTTTTGACATTATTGTTAACATCTGGATAAAGAACCCTCTAATGTACAGCGTTTTTCAGACAGCATATCATTTATTCCCCTCTAGCGTTTTCACATCATGTTACTGTTTTTATTCATTTCAGCTAATGGAAATGTTTTCTCAATTTCAATTTTTGTTATTTCGTTAGCGTTAGCTAACCAGTTATCAGTAAAACTTTAGTTTTCCTGAATCTATCACACTTTATGCACACACTTAAAAGCTAAACCCTGAGGCCTTTTTTCGTCCAAATGGAAGTAGAAAATAAGACTTTATTTTTAGTGCGTAGATTTAAATTCATCGTTACGTGATGGGTCAGATGGAAGGCAGAGCGAAAAATGTGAAAACCACGTATTTTGGAGTGCAGCTTCAGCTCTTTTCGATGTCATTTCTTATTTCATATAAATGCTAATGTCACCATCAATATATTCTTTGTAAAATCAGGAGAGCTTTTTCTTACTTTACATGAGAGTGTTCCAGACTTAGAGAATTACCCTATTATGCCTCTTTGAAATACGCACAACAGACTTAAGTCAGTGTATTAAAGCTGCACTCAGTGTGATACTATGAGTGTCTCTGACGCGTCTAATATTCAAATTGTTCATTTGTATGCGGAAAGGGAAACAATGCAGTTCTCTCCATCTATACTGTGTCGATTTCTAGGTTAACGAGAATTTCTCTTGAATACAAGCTGACCTAAAAGTAATTTTTTAATAAAAAACAAAACAAAACAACCAGTATGGTTTTGCATGTTCATAAATGCAAAACCATATTTTTGGTGTAATCAGTCAATCGCATTCCTTAGATCTGTTAAAATAATATATTTATATATTTTTTAAAAACAACCTTTATTAGGTCTTTAACGCCCTTTTGGATTCAGCTGCAGAACCAGCTGAATCGTCTCAGGCTGTTTTGTCTAAATTAAGGGAATTTAAAAAGACTTGCAGGCAGCCACATCTGGCTGGAAATGATATGATTGGCTATTATTGTCCCTTTTTTTCTTGTACTTAGTGGCTGGTAAATGTACTATTTTTTTTCTACACTTCAGAGAAGATGAAAAGTAATGGACGATGTGGGAATAGCTGTGTAAATCATTTGTATATTTTATAGTGCTTTTGATTTCACGCTCAGATTTTGACAATGCTGCAGTCAAAGACATAAATAGTCCTTGTTAGATATTCAGTAGTGAAAAAAAGAAAAATCCTCTTTGAACAGATATAGCACATATGGTCTCTGTGGCAGCAAACAAAGACTGAGGAAGTGGATTATATGGAGGGAAAAAAATCAAATCTTGCCATTTTATAAAAAGACATCAGCTATTGATTCTTGCAATAAATATATTTTAATTTTAATCTTCACAATATTAAACTTTCCACTAGGAAGATACATCAGCAGTATAACAACTCGTCCTCTAACAGCCTAGCGGCTAACATGACGTAGCTTGACGTTTACCTTGATGCTAACATTCTTCATAATGGTTTGGTTATTCTGCGTAACTCGTTACCAGCTCGTCAGATTTTCTTAATCAAGTGGTATTTTTTAAGGGGTCGGTGTATCTTCAAGAAAAAAAAAAAAATTCATAATGACATTTTTTTGCCTGAAGAAAACGAGTTTGCTACTTTATAGCGTCAACACAACAGATCAACTGAAACATAAATATATGCAGCTCTGGAAAAAAATTAAGAGACCACTTAAAACTAGAAAATTCCTGAAGAAATTTAAATGGGGCTTGCAGAAGCTACAGCTCGCACATTTGTGCAGTACTGACATGCTTAACATTGTTCATCACCAAAGTGCAATGATTGAAACTTTTGCCAGGTCCATCACCATAGCACTACGACTAACCAGGTTCACTGTTACGATGTACCGATTGAACGTCATGCACAGTGAAATCTACTCCGACTGACGATTATAAGCTTCCCACATGTGGTTCTCACTCATTGTCCGAAAAAAAAAAATAAATAGAGAGTGGGCAATTGTTTATTTCTAGAAGTTTTTCAACCTTCATAGTAAGGATTTTTATTCACACTCAAAAATTCAGAGAAATAATAATTTTATGTAAGCAAAATATGAATAGTCACAGGAAATATGTATTCTTCCCAAAATGCATTGTGAGACCTGTCACTGCGCCTGCTTGTGAGACTACACACCGCCTCTCTCTGAGCCCCGTTGCTATGGTAATTAATTATCTGCACCTGGGCTGGCTCTCTGTCAGACAGTATGTTGGAGACAGTTTCTATACTTGTGAGACACCCAGCGTCAGTCTCAAGGACCCTGACACAAAACCATAAGCCCTAGCAAAATTTTGAAAACATTTTACGGGAGCAGACATGTGTATCTATGTCATGCCCGACTTTTAGACCAATAGGGCGATATTTGTGCCTGTGAGGGGGAGTTAAAAACAGTTTTGGAGTCAGAAATCCACTGTGCTGTGTGTGTGTGTTTCAGAGATAAAGATTACTGATTCTGTGAGACACTCAGCCTCGATTTTTCTCGTTTTTCTCAATTTAAGTCGTCATTTTAACTCAGAATCCCACTAAAAGTAAAGCTCCCTTCTCGGGATCAAGCTGAACATTTTGATACCACTTTTGTGGAGGTGCACGCAGCGGTACGGGCCGCATAAACGGTGACGGAAAAAAAAAAAAACTATAATAATAAAGAGACATTCTATTGGGTGTAGAACAATAGGTTCCTGCCATGCATTGCATAGCATGCCCCAATGATCAGTTTCTCTGATTTTACTTTTTATAGATATATGTTTGAGTAAAATGAACATTGTTCTTTTATTCTATGAACTACTAACATCATGTCTCCCTAATACCAAGCAAACATTTAGTATTTATTTGCAGAAAATGAGAAATGGTCAAAATGGCGAAAGAGATGCAGCGCTCTCAGACCTCAAATAATACAAAGACAACAAGTTCATATTCATTTTGAAGCAACAATACTGATGTTTTAACTCAGAAATGAATATTTGGTGGAATAACCAGGAGGTTTTCAATGGAGTTCAGTCCAGCGGTCTCTTCATTTTTTCCAGAACTGTTGGAAAAATATATACTCCCCTATGAATAAAAATAAAGTAATGTTGGGTATGCGTTGGTATTAATAGGGAGAATCATAACACGGTAGCATTTACGCTTCTGGAAAACGGGAGCAGTACTACTGGCTATAACCTCATTTCGTAATAATGCCGTTTGCATATTTTTAACACGCTGATAACCGTGACAAATTTTCTCACAACAATCATGTTGTGCAATTTTCATCTTGCTACGTCTTCACCAGGGAGTCACAGAAGCCTCTTGCAGCGTCTTGCAGACAAACCATGATGAAACACTTCAAGAATAGAGCAGTTCCTGTAAAAGCGGTGATGCGAAACGGCATCAGTAAGGCAGAAAAAACAAACAACAGCAGAAGCCTCTATTGATTTTTCCTTTTCTTTTCCACATCAACAGCCAAATATAGCATATTTGCTCATAAGGATGCGTGTTGTGCTCGTTTGCCCGGCGGCTGTTTACTACTCTTTCACCTCTAAATTCGACTCTTCCTATTAATCATGAGCACGGAGGACAGAAACTGTAATTTCTCAGCAGGCTGCTGACTGTTTGTGAGACATTTAAAGGGCCTGTGCACTGCTTTCTTTCCACTAGCTTTTTTTAGACCCTTCTGCAGTTGTTGTTGTCAATCATCTGTATCCGTTTCTTCCGTCAGCTCTCGTCCTGAAGACGTCGGGCCAGGTCTGCCTCGGCTGCTCGCCGTTAATGTCAGATCTCCCCGGCGCTCCCGTCGTAGAGCTCGGAGGCCACTGTTGAGATGGGGCGCTCTGTTTTCCGAGCCCCTGATGTGAATTTATTGACGGCGTCGAGGAAGAGATGCAACAAGAACATTTTTATTAGTGCCCGGTGAGAGCCGGAGAAGTAGGATAATGCATGGAGCAGTAATGTGTTTCCTCTGAGCTGTCAGAGCTTTATATGCTACCCCCCTCCCCGTCACGCTGCTCTGCGCCGCCTGATGACTTCATGGCCCTAAAATAGGGATTTTCATCAGCAGAGGCCTCCCCTGTCCACTAAACGATTAGACAGACTGTCATGTCGCCATGATTGCTTGGCATTCCTCGGTAATCAATTTTCCTGTTTTTTTTTGGCCGTCTAAGTGATATGACGTGTCAGGTGGAGTTGTGTGACGGTGCAAGGCTGCTTCCAGAAAGATGTCCTCCTCCCCTCATGTTGTGTGTGTTTTTTGCTCTCTTTGCTTGACTGCAGGACAACTTCCCGGCAGGAAACCCGGAGCGTCTCCAGGACCTGAAGTCCACTGTTGACCTGCTTACGAGCATCACTTTCTTCAGAATGAAGGTAACGTCCACATTTGAGAATCTAAAAAAACAGACATTAAGGGGGGCAGTATTGTGTATTTTCCAGGTATCATCATTTAGCATCATTTTATAGCACAATCAAGTAACTGTGTTGCCTTCAGTTGTTCTAGAAATTTGACTTCATGGTTTAATACCTTGAAATTGACCCTTGGTCGCTTTAAAAACTTTTTCTGAAACTCCTCCTTCAGGAAGTCCGCACATCTCTCCTCCTTCACCAACATTTTTTACCAGCGTTGAACTAAGAAGTAGCTCCTATAATGAGCTCAGCAGAAGCGTAGTTCCACTGGGTGTTTGCTAATTGCTTCTGGCTAGTCTGAAGGAGCTGAGTGGGGGAACAGCTGCTCTTGGAAGCTTGGGAACTGCAGCTACTCACAGCATCTTCGTCTCAAAGACAGAGCTAGGTCCAGTGATGCGTTTTGCTCAGCTGAATGGTTGCCATGGGAGATTAAAAGGTTTCTCAAACATGCATGAAAGAACCAAGGCAACACTCCAGGAATTATTTTGATGAAGGAATAACATTATAACATGAAGTAAAGCTAAAAAAAAAGTCGATTTTACACAATACTGACACAGCTTGTACTTAAAATATGACAGGAATGTATGTGCTGTATGTTATATTTGACTCTGACAGTTCTATTGCCATGACGATTTCTTACATTTTCTGACACAGACTGATTGTGTTGCTCCTCTTGAGGCAAGTGGTGGTGCAGGGGCTAAGCAGCGTTAGCACACACACAAAACCGTCACAGTTTTGTGTGTGTGCGTGTGTGTGTGTTGACATGTGGTCTGTTACTTGGTTACGTACTTTTTTTAAAGTTTTGTTTTATTTTGTTTGTACTTCTGCTTTTTTAAATGCCTCTTGGGAATGAATAAAGCTTTATTCAATTGAACTGAATACTTTCTGTTGCAGAAAGAAACCAACTATGATTCCAGCTAATTCTGAATAAATCCATTTCAAATCTGAACATTTACTATCTTATTACTTTGTTGTTCCACAAAGCTAATAAATTGAGTGTCTGCTCCAGAGCTGCTGTCTTTCTCTGAGGTGTTGACCTGTTTTCAACAAACAACCCTCATAGTGTGTTTAAAATGATCCCTGCCATGGTTCCAGTGGCCCTTTGAAATGCCATTGGAGGTTATTTTGACCCAGTGTCAGAGGAGCCTTAGAAATGACAAGTGTGACATTTAAAAAAGGGCTACTCTTGCTAAATTTCTCTTTGTTTTATGTATTTGTAGTAGAATAACAGTGGAATTAAAAAATAAAAAACAAAACAAAAACTTTCCATTGAAAAGTTAATCTCACAGTGACTTCTGGCTCGTTGTGTATTATACACAGAGGTACTAATGAGTTCCCATCATCCATTAATGCTATGCCTGGATCCTGGTGTTTTAATTCAATTTAATGAGACCAAGAAAGATCATTTAAACCTGAAAAATTGTATTCGATGATACAGGATTATTCTAAATGTGAAAACCTTCACTCACATATAAAATGTAATTATTTAAGACCCATTTCATTTATTTTGCTAGTCGAGATCGAGATGCACGTCCTCCTTTAAAACAGCTTCACAGATGCTCTGCGGGTCGTAGCGACCGCTCGACCGCTCTGGAGTCAAAACGTTCCCACCCTTTCCTCATTCCTCCTCCTCCGGCAAACTACAGGATGCTGACTTGTTTCCAGGCTACAAGAAAAGCTCGGCTCCTTCCAGCTCCTTTCTGTGGGTGGGTTCGGCGCACTGAGGCAGAGCTGAGATGGCAGCTGTGAGCGGAGGAATGAAAACTGTCACTTTAGGTCATCAGAGCCTTCACTCCGTGCCGTACCAATGCTGAGCCCTACTGTGGGTACATGGTGCACCGCTGCTCACACACAGCCACGGCCTCTGCCTATATGCTGTGACCCGCAGATGCACCTAAACGCTGGAGCATCCAACACTGGTTGGGGTTCATTTATTAATTAGTGGATCAAAAGACTCCCGATTTGTTTAAACATTTAAACAAGAATTATTGCTACCGCTTTACAATAAGGCTCCCCTTAGAGAGCCTTAATAAATAGCTCATGGATATGTTATTAATTCACCTCTAGACGCATTATAAATCATAAATAAGTGTTTATTATGCATTAATTAAGGACGAGAAGGCGAAAAATCTACTGTTTCTTGCCAAATAATGAACCAAGTCTATTCACTTCTTTATTTGACCTAGAGTTGTTATGCTAAACGTTTTAGACTACATTATAAGCACAATAAGCATTTGTAAACATTTTTTTTTTTTTAGCAGAAAGTCTCTTCCTCACTGTTGTAAACAATTATTTTATTAAATGAGTATTCTATTGGTTATTCTGATGATTACTTGAGTAATCGAATAAAAATTTAATAAAAAGAAAAATATTGGTTAATTCTTTCACCAGTTATTTTAAGGATAGTTATTGGTCCCCAGAAAAACAATACAAACCTGGACATTATAATAAATCAATGAAATTCCCCTTGAACTTGAAAATTGAACGTTATGCTGCTAACACTTAGCTTTCGTCAGCGGCTCAGAGGTGGAAGTGAGAGCTCTGCGCAACATAAATAACACGGTGCGCTAAATAATAAAACGGAATTTGACGAAGCTTCGCGGCAGGTAAATTCTCCTCGAGGAATTTTAATAATTGAGGTTCTCGAATCATTCGAGGAATCGCTACAGCCCTAAACCAATATTAATGATTTATAAGCTGTTTATTCATGAATGGATAACATATCTGTAAACTATTTATTAGCGATGAATAAGGAGAGCCTTTTTGAAAAGTGGTAATGAATTATTGCACTGTTAATACCTTGTTATGAAGTGTGAACAGTGGCACAAAAAAAAGTCCTTTAAAACTGCTTTGTGGTTGTGCGCACCTTTAACAGAGAAAGAAATTAGAATTGCATCAACCTAAACCATAGTTGATGTTTTTATCAACTTTTATCTCCTGGACTGAGTGATTAACTTCCCCGTGTTTTCTGGATGGTTCTCAAACCGAACCACCAGGTGATTACTCCTCCTACAGTGACTCTCTTTTATCATCTTCTGATTGTCTCTGACGTAAATTAAAATAACTCTGGCCACTGAGCCGCCGCCGGAGTGATTTTAGCACGGCGCTCTATAAGCCGTCGTGTCACTGCCCCGAAGCTGTTGCTAGGCAACTGAGTTGCACTAGGAGCAGGTGACACAGAGACTGGCCCCAAAAACATCCACAACAAAATTTTTCTGGTTTAATCTGTCGAATGCATTTCGATAAGTGTCTTTAAATTTAAGATTTACAATGTTAACAATTGAAATGTTTCACAGGTTAAATAAAAACACGTGGAACCAAATAATGGATGAAAAAAGGCTTAGTCTGAGCATAAACACATAAAAAACTGTCGGGCCTGTCCAATGTGCTTCAAACATTTTTGTTTTTATTTTGGGGTAACCAAGGAAAGCGTTTGTCCCCCCTGTCAGCGCTACTTTACACCATATAGCATATCTTTGAAAGTTGAAACAAATTACAGAAAAGTTTCCCACGATACAAAGCCAACAGAAAGTTAATACTTGCTGTTCTTTCCCACGTTCTTTCCAAGTGTGTTTATTAAATGATTTCAATGTTGTATAAATTCTTCAGAGACCGTTTTGTATTTATGCTTCTGCAGGTGCAAGAGCTCCAGAGTCCACCCAGGGCCAGCATGGTCGTAAAGGACTGCGTGAAAGCTTGTTTAGACTCGACGTACAAATACATTTTTGACAACTGTCATGAGCTCTACAACCAGCTTCTCGACCAGGTAATCCCAGTTTGGTTTTGTGTTTCTACCTCGACATTCAATGACAGAGATCGTCATGGGAACCAAGCCGCAGTCTAGAGACAAAGATCAAGTTGTGGATCTTACGTTTATGGAGGAGAGAAAACACTTCCTGTTTAAAGTTTGGTGAAAAATGTTTGTCTTCAGTTAAGGAGAATGAAGTTTTGATTGAGCTAAGTTGACAAAATAAAGAAAAGAAGCTGCAAAAGATATGATGGCATATGCTGAAGAATCAACAAAGTAATCACGTTTCTTTATAAATGTAATGTATTACTTATAAAAAAATATTCCTATTTATCCAAATGTTTTGATGTTTCCCGTGATAGTTTGCTTCAATACTGGTAGCATTTTGCTTCCGTAAAACTTGGCAGTCTTATTTTACCGTAGCCGTTGCTTAAATCTGACATTCGCAACAAGTCCAGGTTGTGCTTTTTATACGTTTTTGCAGCCGCTCCATTTTTCCCAACGTGGAATCAGCACTTTGCTCGGTCTCTTTTGATTTATCCTATTTAGCTGCAGTTGGCACTTTTTTTTTTCTTTACAGCTGAGACTTTTGGTAAGTGGGTGAGAAGACAGCTTCACTGACACCGGTGTTCAGACTGTTAGAAAAAAAAAAGTTTCCTGCTTGTCTTTTGGCAGAAGGGGGAATGTCCCTTGTTTTAATACTATTTCTTATAAACAACGAAAAATGAAGAGAAATTTGTCTTTAATAGCTCACCGTCGCGCTCTCGTCGAAATACTTTTATCAACATAAACCTTCACACCGTCATAAAAGTTACATCTTCTCTCTCAGTTTCAGTGTGTTTGCATTGATAGGTGGCAGTGTTGGGGGGGAAAAAATATAAATCCATCCCATCACGGCTGGAAATCAATAGTCCGTATGTTGCACCTGGCATTTACCATGCTGTAAAATGTTCCGCGTTTATTGCAACTTTGACTTGAAAAGTCTGGAGCCAAGTTGAAAGCAGGTTGGGGGTGGGGAAGCCTTTCTCAGACAAATTTATTTAACTGATTTCATCCTTTTAGGGACCATGTTGATTTCTCAAGAGCACAAAAACTTTTTTAGGAGTGATCTTGCAATACCCAATATATTCCACCATGGCCCGCATAGCTCCCAGTCATATCTGTTTCCATCTGTGAAATTGAGGGATGTTTGGGAGAAATGAAGTTAGCAAACAGAAGCTATGAAAACAAGTGGAGGTTGCTGAAAGGGGGATGAAGCTGCATTTGGAATGCTGAACTCTGGCACCCTAAAAGAAAATTGGTGATAAGTGAGGATTTATGTTATGTTTGGAGGAGAAAATTTAAAAAACTGGTACCACAGAAAAGTAGCTTGGAGACCAGCACCCTTCCCAGATATTTAAAAGTGGTAAACCCATTGTACTTGTCCCTCACAAAAGTAATAAATGACCTTTGCTTAATACGACTGTGACGGGTGGGAAAGGCTTAAATACTGACATTGCTACGCAATAAGACAAAAACTGCTAAATATTATTGTTCTTGTTTGTTTTGCTCATTTCGACAAGGTACTGACAAAAAAAGAGAGTTGTGGCTGAAATTATGTTTTACGGAAAATAATGTTTATTTGATACAATGTGTGTACATACAACCAAATGTTCTGTACTGACAGAGAACACATAAGAAGTAAAATAGTTCAGCTACACAAATAACAACTGCAGTGACCTTGGTGGTGTGGCTGTCGACTCCCTGCCTGAGCTGTCTGCCCTCGCAGTAGCAGAAACCGTAGCAGTTATGAAAGATAAAAGGAAAAAGTGCAATGAAGAAAACAGATTTTGATGAGTTGGGAGAAATTCATTCTTCTCAACCCCGTTTACTTAGCTATGTTTCCTGGATCCTTATCATTTTCCACTGGACATGTTCCGATTAGAAATGTTGGTTTTG
Source organism: Poecilia latipinna (assembly GCF_001443285.1). Lineage (NCBI taxonomy): Eukaryota > Metazoa > Chordata > Actinopteri > Cyprinodontiformes > Poeciliidae > Poecilia > Poecilia latipinna. The sequence continues at coordinate 158,716 of NW_015113260.1, read as the reverse complement.
TCAAAGGAAAAAAAAAAGTTCTCTTTTTACAGTCTTTGATTTGATAGAAATTTTTCGTAACCTCTTTTTTTTGTTGAGAAACGTGTATTTTATAATTACTAGTATGCTTTGATAAACAGCAGAGCAGATTTAGTTATGTTTTGCACTAAATCAATTTTGCAGGGCTTTTAATGCTAAGCTTTTAAAACGTTAACCACCACTGATAGGAAAAAAAAAGGCTTATTAAAACATCTGAATGATCTGAATGAGAGCAGTTTTCAGATCATGTTGTTCAGCCGCAAAATGCTTTTTGTCACCTCGGTTTCCTGCTCTTTTGGTTTCACTTCAGAAAGTAATCAGTCAAAACGCAGGGCCGCCCAACTAGTTTTACGGCTTAATTCTTAAAACGAATAGCCTTCGCAATGACAGCGATAACGTCGTCTTAGGTTGCGAGAGGCTGGAGTCTCCTCAAAAGCGGAATAATACGCTTCCTTTGTTTAGAAAAGCCGAAGGGGTTGTAAGCAATTACCAAACTTCTGCGACAGACACTTGTACTAATTACATTCTCATCTGCCGCCGTTTCACAGTAGAGAGACTCTCTATCAACGTTTTACTGCGTGGATGAGAAAATAACACATCAGCCTCAACCTACAGCAAGCCCCGACGATAAATGATTATGTTCACATATACTAGGTAGCCTCTGACACGGCAGAGAAAACCCATTCCAGACCCCAATTCCCAAATTGCTAACTGTGACTGAGTGTGGCGACATGAGAGCAGACGTCCAGGCAGGCAGGGAAATATCTGGGCCAACAATGAGGCATCTTGCATACCAAAACAGCGAAGATGCGTGCCATTTGTGGACTGCAGGAAAGGGGGATGTAGTTTAAATCATACAGAAAAGAGAGGACTTGACAAAAATGACAACAACAAGACTGAGAATGGAAGCAGACAAAAGGAGCGCATGCTTGTTTTTATCGGGTTCACCCACTTCAAAAGAGTCAAAATGACAGAGTATACAACAGAGAAACGTGGAAGAAAGGCAGCATGTGCATTTCATAAGCTTTCAGAGGCAGTTGGCTGATAGATATGCAGAAGGGATCCACATTTCTTCCTTCATTCTTAAAAAATGAATACAAGAGAAAGATGAAGACTTCTTTCATTAGAAAGTCTCTTTTTCTTTCTTAATCCTCCTGTGGTTTTAAGAGATGGGGTCGTTTAGACCCTACGAGCTTTTTACTCTGTGAGCAGTCTGGCAGGGTCTGTGTGCTTTTACGAGGTTTTCTTTTTTTTTGTGAGTGCGCGGTTTCGGAAGTTGACAGTCTGACGGGACAATCACACCACTTCCCAGCTGTCCGACTGACATTTTCCGTGCTCCTGGTGAGCATTGGGCAAAGACCGTGGCAAGGTTAAAGAAAAAAAAAACTACATAAAATTCTACAAAGAAGTGTTAAGAAGACTGTAATGTGGTAGAAGAAACAAAGCTTCGTATCCCTGACAAATTAATAAAACTGGAATTATACCATGAAGGAAATTGGTTTACTGATTCAGTGTTGAGGGATAGTTTCACATCACTGCAAGATCATTTCCAAGCCAGACAGTGAGGAAGTCCACCAACACCCAGAGTTTGAAGCAATTTCTACAATTTTCTGCAACAAGTAATGTAATCTCCAGATCAATAGCTATGGAAGAACAAACAAAACAAAACGAAGTGTAACGCGCCTCACTCTGATGTGAATTTGTACTTGAAACCACTTTATTTATTTATTTGTTCGTATTTGTAGGCTATGTTCTTAGATGTACATGGTGAGATAATAACAACAAACAGTGCATAGTATAATATTTAACACAACTACAGCTATATAAATCCAAGCAATACACATTTAATACATCAATAAGACAACTTGTAGGAGTTTCAGTTCTACACATTGCCGATGCTCCTGGGAATGTGATTATACTCCGTGAGACCAACCTTTAATCAGAAATCCAATATTTCGTGACACGTTGGTAGAATTGATCAGAAGCTCGATGTATGCTAATGCCGAATCCTCCCACTCCAGGAGCCTGAACAAGCAACAGAGGAGTTATATACAAGGACCGTTTCGACGTGCCAACACTACCCACTAAAGTGTGGAAACTTAGCTTAGACTCTGTGCTTTATTTTTATTATTATTTTTTTTGGTTCCTACCATAAGTGCAATTGGAGGTGGTGTGTTCTTGGCTGTATAAAGACAGCAGACCACTCAATCACCCCTGACAATGTATGTGGGCTTGCCGCAAGTGAATACCAATGAGGGAAGGGATTCTACTGCACATTTTAGTGGGATGTACACTCTGTTCCACTTAATGGCGATGACACGACCTTCAGTGTCCTTTATGTATGCATATCATTAGACTAAGATGCTCTCACACACACTAGCAAAGACACTCACCTCCTGGAGAGACATTATTTTACTTTCTTTCCCCTAATCACATGGGATGGAAACCACAATTACAAGTTACAGCTCTCTAAAGTAACCACCTGTTATTTATCATTAAATTATTTGTTTTCTTCTTTTTTTTCACTGTTATTTAAAAGGGACGAATCACATTACTTAGCACTTCAGTCCACTGTGTAAATATGTCACGTTTCGTTATAACTGCTCATTTCTATATGCGTTCTCTGGTAGTTTAAACGTATACAAATTGCATGTGCAGTAAGTTAGTGTGTTGCACATGATCTATAACGATTGAATTTGGAAATTGATTGACGCAAATCTGATTCTGGTTAATTAATTGCATTTTGGGTGGTAAGTCATTACATTTGTATTCCCTCCTCCTAGATTTTTGTAATTTCTGATGACCACCATATGTTTTACATATTCATGAGGCTGGTATGCTGGTCGATTTTGCAGTCTTGTTTTGTGTGTTGTTTGTAGATCAGGTTTGCATGTGCTATCAAGTTTGCACCTGTTTTTGTACCTGCAAACCTTTGAGAGATCAGGACCAAAGTGAATATATTATTCTTACATGGTTGCTACTACAGTTTTTGTGTGTACAGTATGTCCTTCCTAAACAACATTATTTATCAAACCTTATAAATTGCTAACAGTCTTTTTTTTTTAATTTTTTTTTTTTTATCCATGTTTACAATTGCTTCCACGATTTTTACCTCTAAATTCTTTGCAAACTTGTGCATGGGTCAAAAGTTCAATACAAGCTATCATGGATCCACTTGATGTTGTGATTGTCATTTTCATCTTTATTCAGGAAAAAAAAAAATTGGAAAATACAATTGTTAGTAAATAAAACTTGGATGAATTTGATCCTCTGTTGGAATGGAGTAAACTCACTCCAGGTCATCAAAGAAGGAGAAATACCTAACCTGCTCCGGCTAAGGAGATTAGTGAGGAATGTCTTGACTTTTGCAGAATCAGCTATGAACTCTCTCTCTTTGTTTCATGTCGGTGTGAGATTGAATTCCTAAATGCAAAGTCAGCAAGGTAACGTATCAGCATGACGAGGTGGAATCTCCATATATTTAAAGCATCAATCCAGAGACTAGTTGATTATCTTGGGAATCAATTGCAGTCAAAAAGATTACGTTGAGGATAAATGAATTTATTTCATCAGACACACACGGACACAGTGTCAGTGTTGTTGGTATTGTCAAATAACATAAACATGGGTTATTCAAGAGCTAATTTGAATATGTTTTGTTTTAATAGAATATATCTGCCTCCAGAAATACAATATGCACCGCCCTGTCATGTATAGAAACAAGAAAACTCACCCAGGATCCATTTGAAGGGATTACTCTTAAAGTCTAGATGGTCTATAAATTTTATGTGCTCCAACTAGTTTGTGCAAGTGCATAAAGTGTAGTGATGTGCTTAGTGAATGGTTCTGTTCAGTGTGCAGAATTAATTATGCAAACCAGTACCTGTGTTTTCTGCACAGAGTAGACTTTTCCCTCTCTGATATGCAACCTGCTTATGGCAGATTGAGCGACTGGGATGGTTACTTTCTAATTGGGGAGCATTGCAGTCATACACAGTGTGGGGGTGACAGATGGCAGTGCCAGTGAGCAGTTTTGGATTTGACACCTTTCACTGTAACGTTGGAAGAGAGATTTCCGCAACAGGCTGTGACAAAACATCCACATATACAATGTACAAATACAGCATCAGTGAAAATACCTTTAACAGTCAATAAAAACGTTAGAATCCGGAAGATATTATAGCTTATTGATTTAACAACAGACCATGTCTATATCTAATGTAGGCAAAAAGTGTGTTGGGGTCAGGACTGCATCAGAGTGTAGTTTGTTACCTTTGCTGTGATGTCACTGTCTCATTGACTTATTTATGTATTTATTATCTACAATAATTGTCTCGAGAATGAGATTCCAATGTTCTACCGTTTCCCCCAGTTGGTCAGATGATCGTGAGCCGAATTATTCAGAAAACAGGTCAGGCTGTCAGTTTCACTTTTAGTTGGACGCATTCTGCATCAGTGTATAAAGACAGAACAATGGTATTACTGCGTTTTTGCTGTCATAGTTATGTGTGTCACATTAATTCTGTAGCAGTGTCTCAGATTTGCATCATACATGGGATGTGAAACCTGTTGCAGTTATGTGTAGGAATTTTGTCTAGAGATTGTAGCACTCTGACTCATGTAGTGATCAAATTGTGTATGCTAGTTTCAGCTGCATTGTGAGGTGATTCCAGAATTTTATGTTCCCATAGCAACATGAAATGAAAGGCATATATGCATTAGCATAATTGGGATATAATATGTTGCTTTCTATTCAGCCGGATAGCCTTATTATAATAGCAGAGATATAACAGGGGTTTTTTGTGATGCAGCTCTTCATTGTATAACTCGTATGTCACTCAGTGAAGCATTTAAAATCAACCTCTGTTATAAGACCGTTTTCATAAACTGTGTTCTTTTGACCATGAGAGGAATAGAATAGAGTTTATTTCTACTTTAAGATATTATACTTTTTTGGGACCTCACAGTGTACTGTAAGCCTGGCGGGGCACCAGGCTTAACTTGTTCCCCCACCAGGCCCTAGGCCCTATATACATATCTATCTATCTATCTATCTATCTATCTATCTATCTATCTATCTATCTATCTATCTATCTATCTATCTAGATAGATAGATAGATAGATAGATAGATAGATATAGTTTGCATAGGTTCAACCAATAAGTGTCTGCAATGGGTTAAAAGGCAAGATGCAAAATTTTGCTTACAAACTGCAGTAGGAAAAATACATTCAGCAATTGTGCAATTCAAATATTGTACATTTTTGTGTTTCTCCTAACTAGTTTGTGGGAATAACGTAGCCAATTAATCTGGATGATCTGTTAACGTCAAATCAAGTCCGACGATCCCATCTCAATGTTTCTCATTATCACTGATGTCAGACTTTCAGCACACCAACTTCCTTTAACCCAATTTTTATTTTTTTTTTATTTTAGCAATTTGCATATGAATGTCAAGTATCAGATACATGCACACACCCTGCAAAACACTGCAATTACCCATGCAATTCCATTCTTTGTCTCTTTGCTAATTCGGTGCTCAGTGAAGCACTTCTTCACCCCTCTTTATCTAAATTTCCTTCTCCACAGAGCCGGAAACAGGAGCTTCCCAGAGAGGAGCAGGGTCCGTCTATAAAGAACCTGGACTTCTGGCCAAAACTCATCACTCTTATGGTATCTGTAATCGATGAGGACCGCACAGCCTACACACCAGTCATTAATCAGTATGTACTTCTTCATTTTATTTCACTTTACTTTTTCTTTTTTTCTTTTTGCCAAGGCACCCAGTCATTGATTAGTATTGTGTTTAATCAAATACGTGTTCAAACTGCATTTAGGTCGATGCCGATGTGTTTTATGGGTGAATGCTAATCTTATTTGGGATTAAACACCTTTGTCAATTTCACCTGAGATCTGCTGAATACTTCCTAATTGAAGAAAGTATATAAATATGTGTAAGTTGGTAAAATATTGACAAACATGTCAATAAATTTTACCATATAAGTCTGATTTTTTTCTTACTATATGATTAGTAAACTAAAGGACAGAAAATGTCACTCTAAAAAAAAAATACAAGTAGGCCAGTAAAATAACACATTTTACTGGCCAATAAATTGTCCCAGGAGTTATTGCGATATACGATAATGTTGTTGTTTTGAGACCATTTTCAAGTAACATAATGCTAATGTCATAATGACGCAAGAAAAAATGATCAAAGATCAATAAACTTTCATTTCTAACGAACATTTAACACTGGAACCAGAAGACATTTTAAATGCCAAAATAAATAAACAAAACAGGAACAACAAATAAAACGAATTATGAAGTCTGTGAACAAAATTGTCCTTCAAAAGAAAAAAGCACTAGTTGAAACCAATGAACTAGACTGAAGGATTTTGTCATAAAAGTTTTGGTAAAAAGGGAGACAGAGAGAAAAGCTATAAATAATGCAAAAGGAAATTATTGAATTTCTTTTAATTTATGATGCCATTAATAGATTTATTTCTTATTGCGACGGGCCTGTGCACAGTCTATATTGGACGGGGCACAGACTGGTAGCGGTGGTCCCATTTTTATTAAACAATGCTCTGTGGAGAAAACCTGCATTGTGACATCCGTATGGATATCACTGCAGCAGTTGTCACGTGCAACGTATGACAGAAAAGAAATGCCAGAAATCTGAGCTGATCCCCTGGACTGTTCGCCACTCCGATACCAATCTGATGGGATATGATTGCATCGGCAGGAAATGGGTTCAGCCCACAGAGAGCGAGCCTCGGAAACCACAGGGCCAAAAGGAACTCCTGTTAATATCCTGCCTCAATCAGATGCTTTATCACACCTCCCTTATGCTTGTTGTTAATTCTCCGACTGGTCCGATGTGTTTTGGTGGCAACGCATTCAGTACTGGGTCTGTTGTTAAAATGTAATGGCTGATGGTCGTATGGTATTATCGGGTTAATGAAACGTGGCCAATGATTGTGTTTCCAGTCACTGCTGGTTTTTTTTTTTTTGTGTGTTTTTTTTTTAGAGCTGAACTATTCCTCTGCACATTTGATCCAATCCCATTATCAGTTGTAGCACTATAATAAAATAAGATGTAAAAACAGTAGTAAAAACTGCCCAGCCTCCATGAGCATTCGTTAATTATTTATATTTGGAGCAGAGTTGAAGTCGCACCATGTGTGTGAGAGCGGTTGCTGTAAAACAGGGTTTTACTGGGAAAGGTGAAATGACCTCAGTGCTCTGAGAGTTTTGCCTGTCATGTTTGTGATTGTCAAAGCATTTCCAGATGCAACATGTTTCATGGCGGACAGGAGTCTGTAGCGCAGTAGGATAAAACAAAGCATTTTTCTGTAGCTTCGTTCGTTCGGTGAGGTGTGAATGCCCAATCAAACTCTGACGTGGACCAAAAAAGCGAACTCTACCTAGAAACCTTAGTCTTGATTCGGTCAAAATGAACTCCGGCACGGTTTGAACATGTATGTAGATGCAAGCGAACCGGAGACAGCTCCAAAAGCAGGAAGTGAACGACAGCGATGGGGCATTTTGGGGTCAACGGAGACTAAATAAATGCACGAGTCTTGCACTGTGGGGAGAAATAGCTTGTGATCTTTAAACTTGACATAAAAGAGAAATCCTACAACCGCTAAAATTTGACTCCACTCTATAGATGTGAAGAAGGAAGTCGCACTGGTCTTCTCCTGAGGTTTCTGTCTCGTTTCCTTCAGTAGTTCTTGGTGCAGCGCCACCACAGGCGAGGAAGTGAACAGGTTGTTTAAAGGGTTTGGATGGTTTGACGCAGTGCAGTGTCAAAGCAAACCGCACCTGCTGAAAACGTAACAAAATGTCGCAATTTTGGTTCCCATCCAACCGAGTCTACCAAACTGTCAGGTGTGAAAAAAGCCCTGAATCAACAGCAGACATTTCAGAAGATGCTGTTTCCTTTTAAATAGCTCTTACACCCTAATTATAATATGTTTGTTAGCGTTTTGTTTTAATGACACGGGAAGTTATCAGGTAAATAACACTCTCATGTCACTTTCCTGCAAATCTTAACATTGCGGGATGCAAAGTTTGATTTCAAGAGATTCCCAACATAAACTGTAGCAGCTCTTGTGTATCGTATACTCAAATGTCCCATCTGTATTCTTACACTTTATGCAGACAAGTAAATTTTTCCACTAATTAGTTGACCTCTGGTCCCTTATCATACACTGAACAAAACTTCATGCTGCAGTATTAATTGTGAGTCTGACCCGGTAGCAGACATGCGTTGTGCCGTCGCTCACTAAATGCAAAACACGTTTCATTTTCCAGTGCAGGCCAGCTGATCGCTGGTCATCAAGCTAGAAATCATCATATTCAGGTCACCAGCTGATTTCTCAGGGCAACTCTAAAAATAATCTTATTAGGACCACAGCGAGCCTCTGTGTTATTTATTAAAACAGGAGGGAGAAAAAAAAACAACTGTTTCCTGTTGTAGGGAAACAAGTCTTGTCCTATTCATATGGTTTGGTGTAATGTGATAAACAATTTACATGGCTTGGGGAAAAAACAAAACAAAACAAACAAAAAAAAAAAACGCATTAAAATGTTAGCATGTTTGTGTCCCTCGTACACACGCAGCGCCGCTCTCCTTTTTCCTTCTCCTTCTTCTCGCTGATTTACGATGCTTATTAGGACTTTGTTTATGCCTTGAGCTTTCTTCTCCTTTACCAGCTAATGACAGCTTTGCAATATTCATGCTCGGTGTATCCACCGTTTTTTTTTTTTTTTTCTTTTTTGGTCAAGTTGAAGATTGACAGTGAGTGTGATGCTTTCCTTTTTTCCTTTTTTTTTTTTTTTTTTTTTCCTCCGCAAACTTGTGATTGGACTTGTTGCCTTTAAATAATAGGCTCTGCAGCCAGAGGGAAATAGCTGTCAGTCTGTTGCTCTCTGCTGAGAATATTTATGTGGGAACAAAGCCGCTGGAAATTTGAGGCAGTAAACTGATCCGCAGAATTGATCTCATGATAGGAAATATAAAACAGAATGCTGCAGTTGTTTTTCAAAGTTAAAAAAAGAAGAAGAAGAAGAAGAAAAGTAAATTGTGAAGCAATTCCAAACATGTGCAGTGACAGCAGATTCATATTCATTTCCACTATAAAGCGTTTTCATTGCATGCTTCAGCCGTAATGCGCCCGAGCGGGTGTATGACGAGACTGAGGAATAATATCGGAAGGCAGAAAGGTTTTAGAAATGGTAGGAGAAGGACAACACCAACAGTGACTGGCAAAAATAAATCAAAATTGTTTATATTTAGCTTCATTAGAAGCTCAAACTTTATGTAGTTTATTAGGATTTTAAGTGGTAGGTTATAAAAATGTAACGCACGATTGGCAAGTAGAATAAAATTAACTCAGATTTATTTATTTTTTTTAACCAATAGAATTTGTCGTTGTGACATGTTTGTGTGTTTAGTGTCCCTGAATAAATAAAACCCGAGTCAATAATTCAATATTTCGGGGTGAGTCTCCGTGACAATAAAGGCTTACCCAGTCTTTCTTTCTAAGATGTCTCAAACTTTGTCAGATTTGAAGAGACCTCTTCAAATCGTTCCACATATTTAGAATTTGAGTTAAGTCTGGATTTTTATTGGGTCAGTCCTTCCAACAACGGATTTGAGCGCTTCTTAAAAGGTGCACCACTTCCAGTCTACGCACTCTCTCCCTCTGCCAAAACGAGTTGCCACAGGCAACTCCGGCAGGTCAGTTTGAGTGAAAGGCCGCGTCTTGGTAGGTTTGAAGTCCTGCTGTCTTCCCTCGCACCTTTTTTTAAGAGATGCTTTGAATAATTCCTCCTGAGGGCTTCAAATATTAAACCATCCCGTAACCCGGTTGTACATTTGAGTGCAAATGTACAACACAGTTTTCAGATCGTTGTTAAAAGAAATGATAAGGTTGTGTTTTCAGAGTGACAAAATGTGAAAAATTTCAAGGATGTGAACACTGTTTAATGGCACTTTATGTCCACTGTAAAAAAAAAAAATAAAAAAAAAATTTGATTTACGGTAAAATACCGGCAGCTGCAGTTGCCAGAATTTTACTGTATTTATACAGTATTTTACCATAAATTCTTTACTCCTTCTCCATATGACTTCTATTAGACGATTAATCTTGCAAGAGGATTTTGTTCTTTTTTTTTTGGCAGGGGAGGACATTTCATTTGCTGTACGACACAACATAGTCTCCATAAATAAGTGAAATATTTCCAGATGAAATCACCATCTTCGGGGCCGGCTCGGCCATCCATAAATGTCCTCCCATCGCTTCGCCAAGCCACGGATAATTAAACCGACGACATCTCGCATTCAAGCTCTGACTGGAAATCCATACACATTCAAAACAGATTACTTGCCAATTAGGCTGCCGCCGTCTCTGTCTCTCCCTAAACGCGTTGATGTTTCCTCCCACACTTGCTCTCACGCCTCGCCGTTTCTCTCCCACTTTGCCCCTCGGCTCAACCAAAAGTTTTGGGAGTGGCAAAACGGGGGTTGAGACTGAGACAGAGAGACCAAATCCACTTCCACATCTGCTAAGAGAGCTGTCGTCCGGTGACCGTCACGTGGAAGCATGAGGCTGATTGGAATTTCTCTCCATCCCGACAGGTTTCCGCAGGAATTGAACGCGGGGAAAATCAGCGCCGAGATCATGTGGAACCTGTTTGCACAGGATATGAAGTACGCGATGGAAGGTCAGTAAATCTGTCAATCCGTTATCACGTGTGTGTGTGGGTGTGTGTGTGTGTGTGTGCAAGTCTGATGGAGCGAAAGAATCAGATAAAAGAGCTCCACCGAATGGATGTTGGTCAGGAGTGTATTGTGTCAGCTAATTAGCAGCTTTACTGCCGTCTCATTTCACTCAGCCCTGCTACGGTTTGAATGTGCCACTCTGCTGTGTTCCCTTAATTGGCTGCTGCTGAGAAGTGTTTCTTTTTCTCGGCTTTGTCCCGCATGTGGTCAGCTTTACTGCCTATCTAGATCACACTTCCCCCTACTTATCGATCCCTGCAGAGAAAAAAGGAAACTTCTTTAAATCAAGATAAACAGTTGATCAAAGGCACAGCGAAAAACTGATCCGACGCTCTGCTTTTTTCTTTGTTTCCCTTCCTGCGTATTTTTGTGCCTGTGTAGTCCAGCAGCTCTTGCAAGTAATTTTAGATGGGGAAATAGAAAAAAAAAATCAACAAAGAAGAACCGTTTTGTGCTTGATAAGGGGACCTGGGTGAGATTTGTGTTGTTCACTTTAACCCGTGACGAGAGGGCGGCTATGTGAAGCTTCAGTGGGTAACAATACGTCGGTAGTCATGAGTCACGAGGTTTAAAATCCGAAAATGTGTGACAGAAACGCAGCAGCCATTGCAAACAGTTCCCCTTGCATTGTCCTGTGTGTTGTGGAGATGAAATAAGATATTTAATACACTATAAAATGTAGAAACTTTTTTTTTTTCTTCACCTTCTGAGATGAAATTACATTCAACAATTTCTGTTTTAAGTCAGTCAGGAACACCGACGTTATTTCTATTTGCCTAATTCAAGAGGAAATAGAGAGAATTTTAGATTTTTTTTTTCCTCAGTGTTGGGAAATGTACATAAACTGATACTTCTATGCATTTAAACAACTTGAGTTTGTGTAGATAAAGTCACAGCTTTGTGATCTTTCACGTCAGTGAACCTTTAAGCACACTGTATCTTGAGTCAGCATCTCAAACACGCTGCTTGTGTTTCCGTACAGTAAACACTATTTTTGTTTCGGCCGTAGCAATTTAATACCAAATTCACCTTACATAAAATCCACTTTTTTTATATGCCTCCCTCTCATAAGCTTTGAAAGTTAAGTATTGATTTTGTTTTAATGTCTCCATCCCGAAGAGAGCAGGGAATCAAACGCTAAATCTCAAATTGCCTTGCTGCCATGAGGGAGAGAGGGTGTTTCTTTTTTTGTCGTGAGCTTTGACTTTAATCCCTAACGCCTACTGTTTTTATTTTTTACTTTTTTCCAAACCCAAACTCCCAGAAGTCGTTTGCCTCCTGAGTTTGGTCTTTTAAGTTGCTCACTTCTGAATGTAACCTTGTTTAACATGCAGTGTGGAGGTGGAAGGCTGAGCCGATTTATTGGGATTTGGGCTGCGAATGTATGAAAAAAGGTGTTTGTCCAACGCAGAAAGAAGATCGATTCTTCAGTATGAGCTACCAGGGTAACATTTGTGAAACTGAAATTGTCACTTTATGAGGACGAGCTTCAACATATGATGAATTACCATGAATCATGGCTGTCGACGTGAATTTTGTGGCTTCAAGAAGGATCGAGAATTCACATCGAGAAAGTCCATTTTGAATATCTTAATGTGGCTGAAGTTAATTGAAATCCTTATTTACATCTTGAGTGACTAACAGCTGAGTTACTTTGACAGTTATTTTGTTTGGTAAACTGAAAACTGGCTATTTTTTTACTGATCATTGTGAGGAGAGATGAGCAAGACTTTGAACCAGTTCTTTCTAATGTGGTTGTATAACAAAGAAACAAAAAATCGGCTCATACAGAAGAGCTAAAACCTTATTATCATTTATTTATTTCTCCTTAACATCTCGGTTGTTTGTGTTTCCACTATATTTTATGTTTATTGAGATATACTTAATTTCTTAACGTCTTATTCAGTTATTTGACTTGACTTGGAGAGTTGCTGTTTTTTGTGCAACAAAGTTCTGATTCTAGTTGGAGACCCGATTCAGAAGCCTCACGTTTTGTTTTTATGAGTCTCTTCTTCTGTTCTAAAGCCTATGATCCTAAATATAATGTAACAAGGATGCCTCAGCGTCATCTTGGAATATTTACAACTTTTTATTTTTTTAAGTCAACCAAGTCTATGCACAATTTGGAGACGTGTGCTCCACTCCACGGAGTGCCTTTCACATACTGACGTCTCTTCACCGTCGGCCCCGTTGTTGAACAGTATCTATTAGAATAGATTTATGATTCGCTCAAAATTAATTTAACCGTAATGTCCATAGCATCCGTGCCGCCGAGTGTGTTTAATCAATTTACTTTGATTGCTGCCAGCCTAGTGTGAGCTTGATGAGGTTGTAGCCTTGGTAGGAGGCCAGCGTAGCTAATCGCCACAGATAAGCTGCTGCTAACAGACACCTAGGAACAGTGTGTTCCAAGCCATGATGCCGCCACAGTAATAAACCCCCACAAAGCCACAGCAGATGTTGTGTGCACGCAGAAAACAGCAGGGGAACTATCATTGTTAAGACAGTGAGCTGTTAATGCATCCTCCCCTACCCCCCCCCTGTACCCCGAAGACTTCTTTATGATTCTGCAGAGAACCTTAATGTTCCGGCAGACTCCTGATGTTGTGCTGACATCTTTGTCTGGCAGGAATGGGAGCCAAAAAAGAACAGAAACCGTGTTGCTTCTCAGAAAACCAAAACGCAGTCGGTGATTTGTGGGTTTGGTTGTTCTGCTAATTGAACTCGTATTCGCTCTCCGACACGCATCTGTGCCGACTGAAGCCGGACAGAGAGCATGATATTTGATGCCTTGATGGGTGCGTAGTAGAAGGGGCAGGAGCAGGTCTGCGGTGAGCGTTGATGTTCTTGAAATTGCTGTTTAAACCACCAGGAAGTGATTAGCAGAACCAAGCAACCGGCTCGTGGTCGGCGCTCTAAGTGCTCTGCCTTGAACTACAGCGTTGCAACGTTTACATGTCGAGGCAGCAAATGAGATGCTTATCAACCCCTTACACCTGGCGAGTTTTCTTACAAGGTTTTAAATGTAATTCGCTTTAGGTTAGAATGAGAGGGTAGGAGTCAGGATGCAGATTACCTTCTTTTGCGTGTAATTTATGTGTTTTATGAACTCCAAAATCGGTCTGTGGGAATATTTTAGAGCACTTCCTACTCCCTCTGCTGCCATGCTTTATGAAGATGCTGATTTCCTTTTTGCAGTAGGACTTGGCACCTGCCTGCACAGCTGATAATACCAAGACCTGCTGTAATGCCAGAGGTATGGAGCGTTATGCTGTAGAACACATGGACAGACGTTTCAGCAGGTAAACAGTTCAGCAGAAAAAAGGTGTGATCCATTAGGTTTTATGTAATATATAGCTCTGGAAAACATTAAAATGATCAGTTTCTCTGATTTTACTTTTCGTAGGTCTATGTTTGAGTAAAATGAACATTGTTATGTTATTTCTATGAACTAGTTACATGCAGAAAATGAGAAATGGACAAATTACCACAAAAAGATGCAGCGTTTTCAGACCTCAAATAATGTAAAGAAAATTACATTGATACAATAGTCCACAGTGTTTGTGTCACTCACGCTGTTTCTGCTGCGGTTTATTTCATTCTTCTTGCAGATTTGTCGACCTCTACCACACGCGCCCCAAACCACCGGCTGAGCGCTCTGTGCATGTTGCTGTTGATCTCATGTAGTTGTATTTTTGCATCTGCTTTTGAGCTCCAGCGGCCCAGCTTTCAGAGCATTTTCAGCAAACGAAGCCTAATTGGTCTTCTGATTCCAATTTAGAAACGGCAACACCTCCGAACTACTCGTCGAAGCAACGCAGTGGAACAATCTCAAATTGCGGCATGATGTCCGTCCGCGTCACTTCTCTTCGCAGTCAGGGATCGTTTGTAGGAATTACAGTAAATCAGTGGCGAATAACACAGAGAAAGTAGTTGCATCTCTCTCTCTCTCTTTTTTTTTCATTTCTCCCAGTGCATGTCTGAGTCAGGGCAGGAGAACATGTGACCACACAGGGTGTCTCTGACTGCTGTCACGGCAGGTTTACGTTGTGTGTGTGCTTGTGTGCGATTTGCCCCGAGGGCGTCCGCGTTACAAAAGGAGATAAGAATCATAGATGCACTCAGTCACATACACCCTCCCTCTCGCTCCGTGAGCCCGACTCCTCTCTCCCTGCTCGGCCTCCTCTTGCCTCCACTTGTCATTGGCCCACAGTGACACGTGCCAGGAGGAAGACATGACTGTCATGTTCCTCCGAGGAGCACTTTGTCTGAATTACTGCTCATTTCTGGTTCATGGTGCTTGGCTTGTTGTACTTTTGGGTTTTGATTTGTTGTTGGTAACGGGCTTGCGTGCGTCTGAAGGACAGCTCGACGTCTCGTAAACCCCAACGTGACGCGGCTGCAGACGCTCCGAAACGTATCGTCGTCTCCGCTGTGAAGGTCTTTTAAAAAAACAAAAAAAAAAACAAATGAAGATAAAAATGTCTTGGCTAATTGAGTGCATGTTCAATGTTCAGAGTAAATAATGTACGTAATGTGGCAGAATGTGATGCAGGTTCAATATATGGACAGAAGAAAAGAAACATTGATCTGAATAATTGTTACAAATAAAAATATACACAGGAAAACTGTTTTCTTTTATTATTATTTTGTGAAATGACTCATAAGTCAGACTAGAGCTGGAGCTTAGAATATCTAAACGAGACGGGCCGCCTGACCGGAGCGCTCTTACGTTTGTGTGAATGTTGGGGAAGATCCATTAGGCCTAAACCGGACCGGGCCATGCTGCTTGAAACATTACAGGGAAATAAAAAGCCTGTGCAGAGATTCACTCAGACTGGAGAAATGTGTTCATGCTTTCTGGTGCCACTTTGAAGATGAGCTGCAGAAATCTGGAATATCAATATCTTGCCACAGACTCTCAGTTGGAACTAGATCTGAACTTTGGCTCCTTCCTCTGCAAGACGCTGAGTGTTGTAGTTTGGGTGCAACACATTGTCTTTGTTTTTGCTTCTTTTTGGAGAAGTTAGAGCTGTGGAACTTAATACAACTTTGAAGCAGGGTTGGTGTTTGTGCAAAGGAGGAGGCAACAGACAGAGAGTGGGGCGTCTCCACAGGAATCTCTAATGAGACGCTTCAGGAGCTCAGGTTTCCCACAGAATTAGAGGGAGGTGGCTGCAACATTTATGAAAGAGAATTACTCTACATAAAAGGACTGCTGAAACAAAACCTCTAGAATAGCTCTGTTGTGTTTGTAATTCTCTGCACCACCTCCTGTGTAGAGGAGGTGATGAGCAGTGTGTTGTCTTTTCGCCTATTGATCTGATGACCAAAATCGGAAGAACTTTCCCTTGTCCTTCTCTGACCAATGATTGGCAGATCAAATGTTGTCCTGCTCAGTTTCCAGGGATTTTGACCTCTTAGGATATTGGAATATGACTTAAAGATATATAGACTGATTGGCGTAGTCTGGGAAACTTTCCCTTAGCTTCATACACAAACTGACTGCGGCTGCCAAACACAGAAACAACAATCCTGCTTTCATTTGTCCTCAAAAATATTAAACCATTTCTCTTCTTGCCAGTTAATGTTTTGTTTTTTTGTTTTTGGCTAATTGTTACATCGACAGCACAGAGTCCTTGACGATACCTTGACTTCACATAAATGCCTTAGTTTGTATATCTTCTTTATTTAACCCCTTTTGGAATCAGTGCAATTGGACCCAAATTTGGGGCGAGAGTTTTAAGCTAGTGCTAATCACTGAGTCTTTAGCATTTTGGCTTTTCTTTGACCCATTAAATTCAATTAAACAATACTTTAGTGAACCCAAAAGGCAAATTAAATGTTGTTGTCACTCATATTAATTCAAGAGTTTTCAAATTGTATTTGTTTTTTCTTTTTTACATTTTCCTCCCATTTAAAAGCTATTCTTTGTTTTGAATAGCTTTAAATAAGTATCATTTCTGACACTTATTTATACGATTTCCTCTTGTCGGTCAGCCTTTTAATTAAAGACTGCTATTTTTCTGAATAACACCTGGAAACAAACCATTTTACTCACATTTTCAGACAGAAGTGCACTGCAGTATTTGCTGCCTTTGTCCTTAAATAAGGGTCGCTGGTCCTCACTGACTGAACTCAACACCACTGTTATTTTCAATACGCACCTTTCAATTAACAATTCAGTGAGATCAAATCATCAGCAGGCGTTTTATGACTGTTGTTGTTTTTTTTTATAGTACCCTATAATACTAGACGAGTATTTACCATGAATACATATAATCTGTATCAATAACAGTGACTCATCTGGTTAATGACATTCAACATTATTTTTAACAAACCTGCATAACTGATAGATTCTTAAATGTTTCCATGTAAATAAAGAGTGAAAATATAACAGTTATTAATTTTCTGACCTTTTCTTTTATATATCTAAACAACATTCATTCACAAATCAGTCTCTTACTCTCCACAGTCATTCACATTTGTAATAAGATGCTGGTAAAGTAATTTAGACCCAGGGGGACATTTTTGTTCACTCCCACATGAATAAATGTACAATGTTGACTATTTGAGTGACAACCTAGGAAAGCTTTTCCAAGTGCCCCCTCTCACTGGGGGCAAACTGGTGTTGCATTTTGCATGCAAGCCAGGCGTTTTATCACCTATACACATGTATTTACGGTAAACATGTAAACACTTATGTATTGGGCTTGTGCATGTCTGGTTGCGTGGGTCGTTCGCATTAAGACAAATGGAAAAGGAAAAGAAAAAAAAAAACCCTCACAGTGACCTGTTTACATAATAGGGCACACAAGACTGTCAGAGCGGCTGACAGAAAGCCTGAAGGAGGTGGGCTGGAATGGTCCTGCTTTGTTCCTCTGTAGGCATGTTTGTCTGCGCATTTGTTCAAGCGTTCAGTTCTACATGAATGGATGGGAATAAAAAAAAAAAAAAGGGGGGGAAATGTGTGTACGTCTGTGCTGTGCATGCACACAAGCTCGCGGATCACCTAATGAAGTCTTTGATGCATCCTCTGCTTCCTGCTCCGAGGCCTTTCGAGCCGGTGCCGATGCAGAAATGGATGCTGCTAATTTTAGAATCTCTTGAATGTGTGAGGGAATGTGCAAATGAGAGAGGTAGCCAGGAAGACACACAAAAAAAAAAAAATAAAAATGAAAGAGGATTTATCGGCGACGGGGTGATGGGTCTTTATCAGAGCTTATTCTGTCGTTCGTTCAGCCACAGTGTCACAGAGAGTGGCTGCTAGAGGAGCGAAACGCTGAAAAACCGAGGCGGTATGCAAGAACAGAGATTAATGTAAATGAACTGGGAAAGCTTGCAGGACTTTTGAGAATACAAGTTTATTTTGCCACCATGCAGAGTAATAATGGTTAGTAAGCATGGTAAGAAAACAAATCAAAACGCATCTCTAATGCGGACATGTCAGAGAACTGCGACATGCCCGGTGGAAATCGCTGCTTGCATTTGTTTTGTTCTCTGAAATCAAATTTTGCAGTCAGAAGCTCAACAATAATTTCCCTGAAGTGAAAATTGTGTTGGGGAAACTCAGACCAAATTCCAACAAGGATTGATATTCAATATGGCTGCTTTACATATATTTAGGTAAAAAAGAAATAAAAAATATCTACACTTATATTTGTGAATATGTTTCATGTGTATGTAACTGGATAGGATTAGCTGTAAGTAGAAATAGAATAGAATAGTTGGCACCAGAAAAACAAGAAAATGCTTCCAATGTTCCCAAAGCTCCGACTTTCAACACAAATTGAACGCAGTGAAAAATTTCTTTAAAGATATGAAATTATTGTACCTTTCATTATTATTGGAGGAATTTAAAAGTGTGCGTTCACGAGGTTGATTGACATCGCTAAGCCCCTCCTCCTGGGTCTGATTGGTTGTTTTTCACCGGGAGCTGTGCGTTTCTTCAGACGCCAATAGCAGCACAGGGAGGAGCTGGAGGAGATTGGTCTTTTCACAGATTATCTGTCTCATATTACACCGTCGAGACATGGTGACAGCTTTAACAAACACACATAAAAAAAAAAACATATTTTTTTAAAAATGAAAAGTTACAGACAGCAGCTGTAAGGAGTTTCATACATTTGAACCAGGGACGGCGACAGTTTTGGAGATTTAAATCTGTTGAGATTTAAATCTCAACAGATTTAAATCTTAATTCTTCTTGAAGTTTCCTCAACAAGAAGTCAAGTGGCAGCAGAAGCGTTTCACCGTACACAGCGTATATCCTCTTGCGGCAGTCTCTGGGGCATGTCATTAAAGCAGCAGCGCTTCAGCAGCCCATTAACTCATCCTCACACACCAAGTAGTGCCTCACTCCATAGAATATTTTTGATTGAATATCAATAATGTAACTGAGCAGTGGCAGATTTGTGTCCACGCAAAGCAGTGCTTACAGGGCTGGAGTCGGGGCTTTGATTTTAATGTTCCCGTTTCACTTCTTTGTGCCGAAGCCATTATATCACCGGAGTTTATGGAGCACTGACGTGCCGTTTAAGCCTTGCAGGTGCTGCGGTTAGTTCGTTCATGGAGAGTTCATTAATTCTTTATAAATCTTTCTGGTGAATCTAATAAAGTCTGTCAATCTGCTGAGAAAAAAAAAAAGAAGAAAAAAATAACCAGGCTTTATGAAATGTGCCTCTTTATAACCCCATTGTTAATGATAATAAGCAATCCATTTGTCACATGACCATTAGCGACTCGCACGTTTGCTTACTCCTGAATTCATCATGCTTCTGTTGAGCCCCATCTGTGGGGCTCGGTGTCTCCTCGTGTTCCCCGCGCTTCAGCTGAGCCGTGTCAGTAGGCCCTGGCGACGCTGCTGAGGAGGAACCACGCGACAGAACTGGGTCAGAAACTAAAGATGAATGAATTATGTCACAAAGGAAACCTGGGCTGCCACGGGGAAGGAACTCTTCTCGCTCAAGTCCTTTGTCTTAAGCAAATCTGTCCAACCTTGAGCTCCCGTAAACGCGTTCGTCGAGCGGTAATTGTCGGACGGAAGAGCCGCGGTGGCGTTGCAGTTCATCATATTATCCACGGCGTTTAAATCAATGAGGCAGAGAAAGTGAGTGAGTGTCCCCCGTGAGCCTGCCGGTCCCCGTGGGCCGCCTCACACGAGATGACATCCTCACCAGGGATCTTGAGCTTCCCCCAGGACAGCCCGCAGAGTGTAGCACCGGCAGGGCTGCCGCTAACGCACACATGCATCAGTCTGTGAGCGAACAGATGTAAGCGTTCGAGCCTACACACATACATACAGGAGCAGATAGAAGGTCCAGATTTAACAAAAAAAAAGTGATTAAGGTGCAGTCTTACTGAACTGTTTCATCATGCATAGTTCTGGTAATTTACATACACTTATCCTTGATAACACTGATGTCATGTTATAATTAGACAAACCTTTTATTATGACTTTGTACTTTTTTCTTACTTTTTCTTTTTTTTGACGATGGCTTCATAAGGGTATATATAATTCACACATATATGCATGTAGAGCTTAGGGGAAAAAAAAGACCACAGCACTTGTTTTCTTTTAATTAATTGCAGGTCTGAGAGCACTGAGTTTTTTTTGTTATTTTGACAGTTTCACATTTTCTGCAAATAAATACTAGATTTTTGCTTGGAGTTTCAGAGACATGTTGTCAGTTGTTAATAGAATAAAAGAACAATGTTCGTTTTACTCAAACATAGACCTATAAAATATAAAATCAGAGAAACTGATCATTTTAAGTGGTCTCTTAATTTTTTACGGAGCTGTATGTCAGTTTAAGCAATAATATAAATGTTCTGAAATGTAACTAAGTAATAAAAAGTTAAAGCTGCAGAATGTAACTTTGATTAAAAAAAATATATTTTATTACATATTTATTGAAACTGTCACTTATGTCGTGACAGTTTGGTGTGAGACACATATTGTGTGAATGAACTTGAGCTCCTCTCTGTGCTCCCAGTGCAAACTAGAAACAACCAATCAAAGTCAGGAGGCGGGTCTAAGTGCTGTCAATCACAGTACCGTATGATGCTGCTCATCCACCCCAATCTCCCCCCTTGGTTTTCTTTCTGCTACTTTAGCAAATTCTGTCATGAATGCTCAGGCTAGTTAGCATAGCCACCAATAACAACGGATAAATGTTGCGTTAGCACAAGTAGGAATAATTTTGCCTTATGTGAAAAGAAGAGTGATTATGTCGCACTGTTTTTAATTCTTGATTTATTTATTTATTAATATAATTGTGTTTTTTATTGAAAGTTTGAAGTTGCGCAGATCTCTGCCTTTCAGTGAAAGGTCGGTGAAAGGCAGAGATCTAAAACCAAAATTGAGTTTAGTTCTGAATTATCACCATCTGCATGCAGACTCTGTGCCACTTTGTCTTTCTGTGAGATTTTGCATCATTTATATCTCGCAGTGAGCATGAATGATAAAACACATTTCAAGGCAAATACAAGTGCCGGCAGCTTTAAATCACACACACATTAAAACATGCACAAACGTGGTGATTTGCAATTTTTTTTTTTTTTTTTTTTTTTTTTTTTTTTTTTTTTTTGTGACGGTTTATGCGAAAACCACCAGACAATCTCTGGAACCTGGATTTGCATAAATCAATGCCGAAGTTCTCATTAATATGAGTTGAATTGCTTCCTACAATTACAGCTTTCCAAAGACAAACACTTTCTCCTGTCCTGCAGAGTGAACTGTGGTCCAGGAGTCCACAGTTCATCAGTAAACGCTGAATGAATTCGTATTTACATCGAGGTCATTTGGAAACTTTGGAAATGTTTATATTATTTCAAATAGTCATTTGAGATGTAAAAGATTTAAGAGCAAATCTCCTTTCTTGGCAAAGTCAGCCAGTCCCAGTGCGTTCTGTTGTAGTATTTCTAAAAAAAAAAAAAAAAACTGCTCTCTGGGGTCTCGTTTCATCAGGTCTCTCCTTTATTCAACAGTCACATTTGGCCAAGTGAATAGGAAATCAAATCTTAGGATTTGCTTTCAGAATATGCCGAGAGCCAATCTCTGTCTCCATTTTCTGGCGAAATAAAATCATCTTTTTTTGCTCCTATGCTAAAGCATTTCAAAATACAAAGGCTTCAATTGACAGATTGCCATTACTACAGGCCATTTGAAGCCACTGTATGAGAGGGTTCATTCTTTATCCATGGCATTTATCTGCGATGATGCACTTGTTTGCGAAGGCTAATGATTCCTTACTGTCGATCATCTTCGAACGTGGAGAGCCCTCGTCCAGCTTTAATTCCACCCTGTCCTCAACGCCAGGGAGGCGATTTGACTGGGAGACAAAAGACAGAAACACTTTTAATAAGAATTTTAATTAGCTTTACATTAAAAATGCATGATCTCCAGACGCTGAACATGTCGGCGCTTCATGAATCCTTTCCAAGCAAGTCTTGGAACAAATTTGACTTTTAGGGGGCAGCATTATGTGTTTTATGGCACCATCAAATGCTGCATAGTATTAAATATGACTGAAACAATTCAACTTTGTAATTTAACACCTCGAAATTGAGCAATTATCTCCTTTAAAAACTCCCGCTCTTTCTGAAACTCCACCTTCAGGAACTGGCCACAACGTGGCTCTTCTAAAAAACCCTCTAATAATGTTTTTCTCAGAAAGTTAGCTTGCACAATCACTCAGCTGACCCAACAGGTGTTTGCTAATTGCTGCTGGCTAGTCTGAAGGAGCTGAGTGGAGTAGACGGGTGGGGTGGGAGCTGCTTGGTGAGGAAACGGCAGCTCAGAAGAGGAGCTTTGTCCTCAGAGGCGGCGCTCGGTCCTACACAGTCCTACACAAGCTCAAAAATGTTGATTTTTACATAATACTGTCACTTTCATCTCTGTCACAAGGAAACAATGCTGCTCCACTGGTCCAGTGGAGGTCCAGCATCGACTCCACTGGACCTCTGAAGGAGTCCTGTTGTGTCTTGTTTAACAGCAGATTGTTTATGTTCTGTACCTTTGCGAAGTGGAGCCTCCATTTAATAGGATTTGTTTCTCCAGCACATTCCACAGATCAGGAATCTGGAAGACAAGTCAACACCTCAGATTGTTGTGCTCCAGAAACCATTCCTTGACCATTCCTTTCTTTGTGCCACGGCTAATTAGCCTGCTAAAAATAATCCACAGCCACTCCTGTGTTCATCAAAGTGGAGGACATTTTTTTATTCTGACACTTCTCTGTCAGAACCAGCAGTCATTTCTTCAGTGGTTGGAATTAGAAAAGCAGGCAGCACCGAACAAAACACGTGCTGATCTCTAATTTTCTCTCTCTGACCTCCATGTGCTTCCTTTACTTTAGGTGATGGAATGAGGGTGTGTGAAGTCAGAGCCCACTGCAGAAAGGTCGCTTTGTGTGTTTGTGTGTGTGTGTGTGCGTTTGTTTGTAATACCTTGTGGGGACGATTTTCCTGACATATACTACGTTGTGGGGACCAATTGCTCCTTGTGGGGACCGGAGCCTGGTCCCCACAAGGGGAAACCGTCTTTTTGGGTCAGGGGTCAGAGTTAGGGCTAAGGTATGAATTGTGTTTTGGTTAGGGTTAGGTATGTGATGGTTAGGGTTAGGAAAAGGGTAAAGGTAAGGTTTAGGCTGTAGAAATGTATGGAAGTCAATGGAAAGTCCCCACAAAGATAGCAACACAAACGTGTGTGTGTGTGTGTGTGTGTGTGTACCTAAGCTGTACATGCAAAGCTAGCAATGCCTGTGTGCTGGCTTAGTTATTAAAGTGACACAGCCACAGTAGATCCTTCGGTGCAGGCGCTGTATTACACATTCTCTGCAGCCGGGTAAGCGCACGTCCTTCCCACCGAAACAATCTGGACTCATATTCACAAGGTTTAGGCCACCTGCTCCCTCAGTGACACACGCTGAACCTGTGAATCCAGGTGAGACCTGGGCAATTTCAGCCCACAAGACTGCTTCAGCTAAGAAGGTTAGGTGCTGATGGGAGCAGTGACATTTACGAGGGTTTATTTTTAAGACGGCAAATTCACAGTGAATGACATCACTGAAGTTTTACCTTTCTACAATGTGCAGATTGTGTCTAATCTTCTAGGTTTTGTTCAAATTTGCTTGACTTGTATTGTGTTTTTTTTTTCTAATGGCTTCAATAGAAGTGCTTCTCCAGGCAGCCAAATGTTACTCATGTTATGGGACTAGCGAAGGCGTGTTACGGCCCCGATCAGAGGTCGCTGTGTTTAACCACAGGTATTGGTTGAGAGAAGAGTCAGGTTCACCGAATCTGAGGCTAAATTTCTTAACCAAATTAAAAGCGTATTGATCCCTCCAGTTTTGGGGGTAAGTCTTTGCATCAAGTAAGGATGTTCATGGTGTTAGACACGTCAACCAATTTACTGATGCGATTAACCTGATCTGGAAGTCAGTTTGGTGCAAATACTCAAAATATGTTACAGCTAACGAGCAAAATGTCATCAGGAAAGTATACGACTACACAAATATGTACAGTGCTTTTAAAAAGACCCTGAAAAAAACCAAGATTGCTAAACAGAACCGCTGGAAGAAGGAACCTGAGGCGGTTCTGGTATCTGATCTGGTTACACCTTGACTAGATCCGTTTGGAGATATTCCAGGATATTCCATGAGGAGGAGCTCAAACCTGGCTGTAGGAAGTATACATCCTTTCATGGCCTTGGCCAGAACATCCCCTGAGGGGAGATTTCAGTATTTTACTTCTGTGCCCGTTACCTCAGCAACGATACGATGGTTGGTTCATAGTCTTCTTCATTTTTGGTGGGTAAAAGTGTTGCATTGCACCTTTTGACTGAATTGAGATACAGGTACATTAATAAATATGCATGTGTAAATATTTCCTTTTGCGCTCCGGGTGACAGGCTGCTATTCATCACTATAAGCACCGAAGCACTTATCGGGATTAAGGGGCGCCAGCCGAGGTGCCAGGCTCCGGATTCAAACGAGGCTTTGATGTCGTTGTGGATGCATGTCCGGGGTTTATGAACTCTCTTCGTTCTTTGTGAAAATGCTGCCTTTATTTCTGCTAATCAAAGAGGCGATGTCGTAATGGCGGCGCGCTAAATTACACTTTACGCTGTTGGAATTAATAAATGTTTTCCAAGGCCTTTAATTTGACCTTTTTGTATTTAGCATTTTGATCCAGGCAAAACTGCAGCAGACACTCTACCAAAAAAAATATTGGTGTCTGCATTCTGAATAAAGTGCTGTCTGTGCATAAATGTGAAAGAAGACCCTGTGCAACACGGTGAAATAAGATGATGCTCATAGAGCGAGGGGGTGGGGAGGGGAGTTGCCCTGCAGATAGAGGCTGGAGGAATGTCGACCCGCCTCAGGTAAACACAGAGATTAGGACATTTGTTCTTCACCTCATCAGTGCTTTATGGAAATCATCACCTGTTACTGCCGTTTGCAGACATGAAGAGGCAATGTCCTTCAGCAGCTATAAGAAAGCCTTGGTCAGGCATTCTCCTCCATTCTGTTCTGCAATACAGAGATCCTTCCTCTGCAGTAATTTAAAACAGAAACATACTCCCCAGTTGTCTGTTTTCCCAACGCAGGCCTGATTAATGGCGCCAAGTTTAAAATGTTGGCCTAACTCTGAGTGGTAAGTAGCTACAGTGAATTTTCCTTACTATTTTCTTTGAAACAGACCATGAAGTGTTGAGATTCTTTTTCCTTACTTTGTGTTGTCAAACAGGTTCTGTTCCTCTGAGTGTATTGGACTTAATATTCTATTAGTGGCTGCAGTTCCGGAAACCTTCTAGTGCCACATAGCAGTGAACTAAAGTACCGCTATGTTATAGGTCCATGTTTTGTCATATGGATGTCTCCATAGAGGGATTATTTGTTTGTAAGCCCTGCGGATGCGCGCGCAACTCGACTGCAGAAATAGCCTTGCGGGGCTTTGAGCGCTCACTGGTTACCATGGTTACTTACATTTATCTTGCTGTTTTAACATTAACGTTTTAACATTAGCATGTTGTCAGTCAGTGTTTGTCACAGCGTGATGAAGTGAGTTATTCTACCAAACTGACATTAGTGAATGAGAAGCGTCTTAATGACCAGTAAGCATTAAATACAGCCGAGAGAAAATGGCACAAACGTCACTAACTAGCAATAATAAAGCAACTTTCTTCATGGTGAGGTAATCAGCTTTCAATGACGTATGTTGAGTCCTTCTAAATAAAACCAACATGGTGAGCAATAAGGGCACTGGAATATGGTTTTCCTAAAATGTTAAGTTTTTATTCATGTATATATAAAAGAAATTCATTTTTAGCATGTGAAGGACAAATAAAATACAATCATTTCTTCCTGTTTTTGGTCACAATTAGGGGGATTATGAAGATGTAGCTGCATCCATCAAGGCAGGTGATAAACGAAGCCTTCAGGAAATAAAAATGCAGAGGATTGAACGGGAGGCAGAGCGAGGTACAGAGACCTCTGACAACTACCACATAGTCTACTGTTGTATTTTCTACCGTAACCCTGCTTTAAACATCACCACTTCCTCCCTGACCTCTCTGTTTCGTTTCTGTTGAAAGTATTTGCTTGGACTGGGTTTAGTGTGGGGCATCGGGACAAAGGGGTTCAATATTTACACTTTTTCAGAATTCACCTTTTTTCTTTTTTCTTTGTGCCCTTTACCTTCCACTTCTGTCTGATATAAAATCCCAGTATTAAAAAAAAAATCACTCCAAGTCTTTGCGGCTGTAACGTGACCAAATCTGACGAAGTCAGAGCGATTACTTTTTCAAGGTCTTCCAAGAGGAGAAATGGAAACTTCTCAATAAAAGCGGCGATACAGCTTACCCGAGGTGCTTCATCAGATAACGGCACCAGAAGAAAATGTCTTACCTCTTGCAAAGTCCCTGTTAACAATAAAACGTAGAGCAATGGGATTCAGTGCTATATCAAACCAGCAGGATTTTGTATTATTTAAGAGCCGAAACCATTTACATTACGGCTCTGCCTTTTGTGTGCCCGCGCTTTATAAAATGGATAATTCCTTTTAGGCTTAAGCCGTGATTCATATTCAAAGTACCTCCTGGTGTGAGTCCTTCTCTTTAATTTTTATTTAGTTTCTTTAAAATGCCATATTTCCAGTCAAACTGCTGACGTTTTGTCTCAAAGCCCCCCCGCCTCCTCGTCAAACATCTGTCTCCCGCTGATCCGAGGATAGTAACTCTTTCTCTCTCTCTCTCTCTCTTTTTTTTTTTTTTCTTCTTTCCATTCTGAATTACACCGGTATCTACGCTCTGAGTTACCCTCCATCTGAAGTTCTTTGAACAAATTGCAGATTTATTCTGTTTTGCCCTTTTTTGTCCAACTTCTGTGTTTCAACTCATCGAATTTTAACATCAGACAAAGACAAGCCGAGTAAAATCTAAAACAGAATTTTGGAACTTAATTAAAAATGTACCAAAAGGGGAAAACAACAACAAAAAAAGATCTTCAAGTCAATCTGGTTCTTAAATTTAACAAGTAATTCTCCCCTCATTTTAATAATCGGTTGTGCCACTCTTGGCGGCAACAGATGCCATCAAGCATCTGTCTAGGAACTCTTCTTCTTCTTCTTCTTCTTCTTGGCAGAATTGTGTGAAATCGGTCTCAGCGCTTGGAAGGTTTTCAAAGCATCTGAATCAAAATTAAAAACGCTCAATCCAAAAGCTTCGCTTTGTGTTTCTGAGTCAGTCAGAGGTGAACCGGCTGCCACAGGATTATCGTCTTGCAGTCCAACCCAAATGTGCTGAAACCCAACCGTCATGAAGTCGCGGTTGGACTTTCTCGTTGAGGATAACTTGCAGGAGAAAGGAAAGTTCGAGGTTCCAAGTCGTCAAGGTCTTAAAGATGCAAAGCAAACCCGAAAGAGCCCAGTACTGAAAAAAATGTTTCTTTGAACCAGCTTTAAAAATTTATTCTAAATTGCTACAGCTAATTTTATTGGTTTTGCTCCAGCTATAATGGTGAAATCATTATTGCAGTTAAGCAAAAGTAATAAAGTAGAGTATTTTTTGCTTCAAAGAAACATTTTTTTCAGTGTGCTGCCAAAATTATATTTGAAAGTAAAAAAAAAAAAAATGCGTTAGTGTTACTTTAGCTGCATCTTCACTCAAACAGCTGCACTTTTATCTTCTCGAGAGTTCACAGAGTAATTCCCCCCCCCAAAAAAAATCTTGAGATCCATTGAAATGTGCTTTGGTCATTTGACTTGGAATAAATGATTAAAAGTAAAGAAAAAAAAATCATTCAAGCTGCACAGCATCCAAAATCAAAATAAATAGAACTTTTTCTGCCAGAAACAGGAATTAAAGAAAATAGAAACCAAAATGTAAGTAACAGAACTACTCCAACATGCTGTCAACGTGAGTGGCGTGATTCTGCAAAACATAAAACATGCCTTTGTACAATATATATCGGTGTTTTTTTTCTTTTCTAAGTGCCTTTCCTGCATGGCTTGCTTTCTCCCTCGGTTCTTCCTCTTTTGTCTGATCTCCCTCTCCCTTTCTCCTCCGCTCTCTCTCTCTCTCTTCTCCTGGATTTCCTCTGTCCTCAGCTGCACCGTCGCCATGCGTTTTCTCTCCAGGGGGAATTCCTCAGAAATGTTTAACTCTCTTTGAAATTCCTGCAGTGACTCAGCAGACATGTCAGCTGATTTGTATAGCGCTCCGCTTTAGCGTCGGTTTGTTGGCGATGATTAAAAAGACCGTCCTTTGTTAGGACAAAGTTGGGCACATTTACAAGCTCGGTGTTTATTTTCTCATGCTTTAATAGCTCAAGGCTTTATTTAAAGAAAAAAAAAAAAACTGGGCCAGAGAGGATGTTGGCATGAAAGCATCCGCCGCTGCTCCGTGCCTGATGTTCGTGCGCGTTTCTGTCTGTTCTTGTGAATCTTTTAAGACGCTGTGGAAGGAACAGTACATGCGACGTCCGTACGGCTAAAATGTTGTGTTTTGTAATTTGTCCCAGCTTCGTCTATTGCTACCCATAGTGAAATGTTCTCCTCTCCTCTTTGTGTGTTTGCATTGCAGAGCATGACAAGCATCGCCTATGCAAAAGCACAGAGTACATGAACCTTCACTTCAAAGTCAAATGGTTCCACAACGAGTACGTCCGCGATCTGCCGGCCTTCAAGGATGTCCCACCTGAGTATTCTCTGTAAGTGGTCATTTGCATAAGAAGATACCCTTTACCTTCTGTAGAGATTAAATGCTGGCCTAGTTTCTAAATTTAGATCTCAGTTTGGTTAAAAAAGATTAAAAAAAAAAAGGTCTAATTTTTCATGAACTGGAACAAAATCTAGTCAAAGTTCTAGAAATGGTCAAATTTTGGATTGGATTAAAAAAGTCAAGAAATCAAAATTACAGTTTATTTATATAGCGCATTTCAGCAACAAGCCAGTTCAAAGTGCTTTACATCATAGAAACATCAAAGCATCATAAAGTCACTGATTGTGAAACCAGTAACAAACATAATCAAAGTCATCAACACAAATATTGATCCATTTTCCAGTTATTAGGAGTCAAAAGCAACTGGGATTTTAGCCTCGATTTAAAGGAACTCGGTGTTTCAGCTGATTTGCAGTTGTTCTGGAGAAGTTCGTTCCAGATTTGTGAAGCTGAATGCTGCTCCTCCACGTTTGGTTCTGGTTCTGGTTCTGGGGCTGCAGAACAGGACAGGATGTGAACATCCGGATAAATCCTTAAAAAAACAACAACAATTTATTAGGAAAATAAAATTTATTAGATCATGTTGAGCACATAAACAGATTATCATAATCATTTTATAAAGTTGGTTTATGAGAATTTGAGGACAGTCGCATGCAAAGAGTCTCATTTAAACCACTTGTCTAAGTTATAATTAAGACTCAATCAGCCAGTGTGAGATTTTGCCATCATTCATCAACTTGAATGAGACTGATTGGTATGACTGTTATTTCTAAGGATTTTCTGAAACCGAACTGAGGTGGCAGCAGCTCTCATCGATTACAACAACAATCAGCGCTGCATTCGATAGCCGTGAGACATTTACTGAAGCTCGTTAACTCCTGCAGTGTAGAGTAAGGATGCTAGAAATTCCCAACGAGACACCTGCATGTCTGTCCTTCCCCTCAACACATGTTGCACGATGACAAACATTTATTAACTACAGAGAGGAAAGGCTTAATTAAAGCAGGGGGAAGATGGATGAATGTGTAAATGGAGTGACTGGTGGTTTTCTGATCCCCTTCACGAGGCTTTATGCTGATCAAACTAAAAATGATCCGAAATGAAATGAAAGTAAGGACAGCTGCCAAAGATCCCACTTGACTTTGGAGCTAGGCCTGTCC
This sequence comes from Poecilia latipinna, assembly GCF_001443285.1. Lineage (NCBI taxonomy): Eukaryota > Metazoa > Chordata > Actinopteri > Cyprinodontiformes > Poeciliidae > Poecilia > Poecilia latipinna. Next base: position 128,525 of record NW_015113260.1, on the reverse strand, counting down.
CGATAAACGATAAATAAATTAATCGCACAATAAATTAAACCTAT
>NW_015113260.1:114559-122959 GCF_001443285.1 Poecilia latipinna | reverse complement strand
GTGTAGTGTGAACTATTGCGTCAGGATGTGCCCGTCTTCTCTATTTAAATCTAGTGATTACTGAAGGCCAATACAGACTTCATAATCTGCACTCTTTTGGTTGAATGCCATATTTATTTCCACTTTGGCTTTATGTTGTTTAGTTTTTATTCAAGTACGTTTTTTGTTAATGGAGACTGAGAATCAATTTTCTTTTTCTTTTAGGTTGTTTTGTTTATTTAGTTTATCAGTTCCAGTGTTATGTGTTCTTTTGAAAATAAAATGTATCTATGGCAGGAAATCACATGCATTACTAGTCATTTCCATTAAATCAGTGTCAAAAGGTCTTGAAACAATATTATCGTTTACCGCAATAATTTTTTAGACAGTTAATCGCTCAGCAAAATTTGTTATCGTGACAGGCCTATTTGGAGCGTAAAATGGCAATGACCAAGACACTTTCTCAACACGTTATGTAAATATAGCCACATGAATAACCTCCATGTTGTTTTATTAAACGGTTTGTGGAATAAAATCTTGTTTGAGTTGCAGAGTTGGGCGACTCACTGGAAGCAAAGCACCAGCTCACTAAGAGTGCCATCGTTATCATTCTGTATTAACCTCTTGTTCCTATAGCAACCATCAAAGACAGAAGCAGAGGTCTGTCTTTGGGAGAAAACATACATAAAATGGTACAGAAAAAAATCTAAAGAGTTTATTATAAAAACAGTTACCTTTCTGCTGCTCAACAGGATTATTATGATAATAATGATGATTTGATGTTGAACTAAAGCAAAGCGTTTTAAACATGGCCTAAAGGATAAGCATTGAAAAGTCCAATAAAAACAGAACTTGAGCAAATTGAACATAATTTTGAATCTTACCACAAGCTATCAAAAGAACTGTAATGAAGCTCAGTGTGGTACTTTTATGCGGCTCGAGAAGATTTCAAAACTGTTCTAAATTTATTTCAGCTGATCGCCAGAATTATTCAGCAGCGCAAATGAGATAGAAACTCAAATCAGACTCCGAGTTCAGATCAATCCTTTAATCATTCGTCGTGTTCGTGTGATCTGATTCGTTGCAACAACGCCTCAAACGCCGGTTTCTGATTACGGGACGCCTTTTGCGGCTGAGAAATGTGTTTATCGTTTCGCGTGCGTAACCTTGTGCGGCAGAGCAAGGATGGCCGTGGTGTAAACACGTGTAGCGCAGCGAGGGAACGCCATGCTCCCTCCCGTCCAACCACTCCATCAGATTAATGATTCGCCCGCCTCGTCTCCGACGCAGTCACTCAAACACCGGGTTGATTCTACCGGAGGCTCAGCCTGCAGACCAGACACACACACACACACACACACACACACACACACACACACAACTCCATACCACATGCTTCTCCTCCTCTCTCACCTTTCTCTGTCAACACACCTGTTTTATTTGTTCATTAGCTTTGCCTTAAGTGGCAGCTGTCCACAGACTGGGAGTAGATTTATCTTGAGGGAGCAAATTCAAGTTAAAGACGTTACTGCACAATTACAGCCCTGCTAACATGGCTGTCGTCTGTCCTGCTCCGTCTTTTATTCCTGTCTGAACCCGGATGCCTGATCTCTCCACAGTCTGATACCTCATGCAAATCCAGAGGTGGGCAGAGTACCCAAAGATTGTAGTCAAGTAAGAATAGCACTACTTCAACATATTTAAAGTAAAAGTAAAGAAAAAAAAAGAGAAGCCATATGAGAAGTTACTCAAGAAAGAGTAAAGTAGTTTGTGGTAAAAAGGCAGAAAGTACTGAGTAACTGATCAAAACATCAATCATATGTAAAAATTACATAATCAGATGGACCAAAATATAAAGTTATGTGGAAATGTAGGCATTTTAAAGATCAAACTAACAATAATATGATCACAGCAATTGTGAAAATCAGGCAAAAGAAACATGTTTCCAAATATTTTATCAAAACTTTAACAAAAACTGCAGCTTTATTAAAGTTTTGTTTGTTTAAAACAAAAGTCTTCTTCCATCAGTGAAGTTATTCATTGTGGATTGAGCACCCAGAATTTTTTTTTTAAACTCAAATAAGAATAGTGACACTTCATAATAAAATTACTCAAAAGTACAGCATAGTGAAAATACCCTTGACAAGTACTTTTCCCCAAGAAAATTGCTTGAGTAAATGTAACCAAGTAATTCTAACTAGTTACCACCAAACTCTGTACAAATCCCTGCAGGATCCGTGAACCTCCTATAAAAACCAAACATGAATCTACTTTTATTGGGAAAACGATCAACATCGTGAGGCTGACGTGACGATGTGCCGTTATTCCTCTCATCCTGAGAAATCACAACAGCATCCAGCTACATGTCCTTCTCGCCTTGCAGGTGGTTCGAACCCTTCGTCATTCAGTGGCTCGATGAGAACGAAGTCGTTGCCATGGATTTCCTCAACGGAGCACTTGAAAGAGACAAGAAAGACGGAGTGAGTACGGCACTGAATTATTTCTCAAGAAGTAAGTTTTATTTTTATCCAGCTGTCCGGGCCACTTAACGTCTGCTTCCTTAATAACCACGGCAGCCTCCAGAGACCGAATTTACATTTTGAGGAGAATTGCGGGTGGGGGGGGGTTTGGTAGGATAAAGGAAATTTTGCACCGTCAAGAAACACCTCTCGCCCTGAGACGTGACAAGACAGGAATATAAAAGAAATATATCAATTAAAAATTGATACCAAGGAAGGAAGGAAGCGTGTTTTTCAGAGCAGAAGAGGCTTCTGAGGGACGTGACAGGAAATCTGCAGGAGTCGCATGGAGCTGCTGCGATAGGCCGACGATGCGTGACCACATTCCTGCACATTTCTATGCTTATTTATTCCGTTTATTGAGATTAGTTGGAATCGTCCCTCTGTCTGATGCTTTTAGACACCCACAAAGCTTTTACAAACTGCTCTTTTCAAGAGATGCTCGATGCACAGCTTTATATTCATCACTAAGGTTAAAATCTATTGAGTTTTTATATGCTGAATAATGAACGCAGTTTGATAAAGTCAACCTTAAGTGACCTTTTATAAAGTCTTCAGAAAAAGCGGTGGGCCAAATTCAGTCCTTAAGGGTCAGGGTGTTACATGATTTATGAGTAATTCTCTATTTAAATACACTTTTTTTTTTTCAATTTTCATATAATTAGTTGAAGTTGGTGGCAGATATAACAAAACCATTTAAGTCTACGAAACTAGATCAGAACTAAAGTATCAATTACATAAAGTCGTGACATAATGATAAATTTTAGAACTAGAACAAGAATATACAAATGTAACTCTCTTTACATTATTTTCTAAAAACAGAAAAATGAAACAGGGATTTCTCACTAACAGCTAAAAGTTACAGAGCCATTTTCCTTTGCTTTAAAAAAAAAAAAATCTACAAATTCAGTCGAATAAAGATTTCTAAATAAAACCCAACTGAGAATTACAGCACATCTCACTTTCAATAAATATTATAGCTTACAGGCCGTTTGTTTCACTTCTCTGACCTGAACTGCATGACTATGGAACTGCTTCCATAGTCAAATAACAGAGGCGTTCATGAAAATATTTGAGAGAAAAAAGACTCCAAATTGCTGATATTATGTTGAATTATTCATTCAGTCATTGTAACTAAAGGAGCTCGACCAAAATTTTCTCTAACTGATCATTAGTTTAAAAAACTGGGACCGGAGGTGACATTGTGTCTGAGAGAGAGAGAGAGAGGGAGAGAGAGAGAGAGAGAGAGAGAGAGAGAGAGAGAGAGAGCAGTCAACGTTACACAGCTGCACTTCAACAATATTTCACTGATATTTCAGAACAAAGAAAAACAATTACAGAGTTGGCTTAGTAAACTGTTTTCAGTGTTTGTTTGTTTTTTTTGAGTGAGTAGCACAGCAGCGATGCATTCATAGACCCTTCCATGAACCGTAAGACCTCCAAGACTTCAAGCATTCACAACAAGTCCCTCTGCAGATGGAATTGGACGGGTAAAACAGGGCAACTTCACTGGGATAGCTTAAGCTTCCTCTCATCCACTGGTGTCTAACTATAAAGACTTTGATCTACTGATGTGCTCTAAATACGCCTCCATAACAAAAATACATCTCTCTGCGCCTCTAATTCCTTTTTAAGCACCTTGGCGATACTGAAAAGTCTTATTTCAGTCAGTTTCCATTCTAATGTTTGCTGTTCTCTGGTAGAGCTTACACACGTTGTGAGTTTAAAGTTAGGAAAACTGTACGATTTCCGGTGTTCCGATGACTAATCAGAGAGGGCGAATTGGACAGTCGTCCGATTTCGATCACCAGTGGATTTTCTTTTGAAACACATCCACCCGTTTCAGGAGGACGAGGTCCAGAGCTGCCATCCCCAAAAACCTCAACGTGTAATGTCTTTGTTGATTTTCTGACTTATTCATGTAGCGCACATGTTGTCTACTTTAGTATTTCAATTCACATACACTCAGAATTTCAGTCACATTATTAGCTCACACCAGCTTTTACTCAATCTCTCCTGAATCGTTTGCCTTGTGTTCTCTCTCTGTCTGAACTCTGGCCCCTTCTCCCCCCCCTCTGCTTCAGTTCCAGCAGACCTCGGAGCACGCCCTCTTTTCCTGCTCCGTGGTGGACGTGTTCACTCAACTAAACCAGAGCTTTGAGATTATCAAAAAGCTGGAATGCCCGAACCCGCAGGCTCTGGCGCATTTCATGTGCCGTTTTGCGAAGGTCAGTTTTCCTCGCACGCTTCCCGTTCTGCCGCTGAAACCTTCCAGTTGAGGTGTTTGTCATTAAGCCGGGCGGATTTGTTTCGCGTACGTCTTGTGTTTAATATGAGCGGCGTAATAGACTGCGTTTGCTGACCTAGTAACAGCCGAGCAAACAAACAGTAATTATAATATCCTTTCTACTCCTGCAGACTATCAACAAGGTTCTCTTGCAATATGCTGCAATCATTTCCAAGGAGTTTCCATTGCATTTAAACAAGGAGAACGTGGTGAGTGCATTCTCATTCCCTGCCGAATACAAGCAGCAAAGTTGCACCGAAGTTATTTTTGGGGGATGTCGAGTGCAAATCTGGTAACACACACACACACACACACACACACACACACACACGAGAAAAAATAGTTTTCCATATTCAGTGTCCAGTATTGGTTGGCATGGAGACTATAAAAGTGTTTTTAAGTATGACTCTTTGTGCAGAGCTTTGCAGTATCTCCCCTAAAGCCGTTAACATCGTCTCTATTAACGCGAATGAAACAACTCATTTCTCGCCCGTGGCTGACGAGGACGAGTCATTGGTATTTTCTCGGCCTATTGTTTAAAGTGACGGATGGCTAAACACACAGCTTTGTGAGTGGCCTAATTATTCACATTGGATTTTGAAGCTGAAAGGAGAGATAACAGGCAGTGAGGGAGCAGATGTTTCGTTACAGTGCTGATGGTCTCATTACGACTGTCCCAGAGAAGAAAGTAAGGCGTGTCTTCCCTTGACAGGACTACAGTGACAGATGACGGGAAAAATAAAGGAACTGAGATGTGTTTGTATCCAATTAGCCCCGCCGCGGGGCCAGGGAAAGGTATTCACTCACGCGTTTTGTCACTTAATAATCATAAACTTCAGCGTGTTTCAGAAGGATTTTCAGTGCCAAAGGAGCATGTAACTGTGAAGCAGAAGGAAAAAATACATGTTTCTGAAGGCCTAATGACCTTTTTGAAAATTGTAATGTTTTTTTAGCTACTTTTAATACAAAATAGCTAAACACAGCAATGTTGAGCTATTTTTAGCTATGTTTTTAGCTAAACATAGCTGACAACGTAGCCATGTTTAGCTAAACATAGCGATGTTCAACTATGCTTTTAGCTATACATTGCTAAAAGTATAGCGATGTTTAGCTATGTTTTAAATCCAGCGCAACTTTCTGTCCTCCAGGCCTCATATAATGAGTAAACTGAGTCCATCTTTGTGTAATTTAAGCTCAATAAAAATGCTGCTGTTTTGTGGCAGACTTTGAGATTTAATAGAAAAAGTTGTGGAGAAACTTAAATCAGGGTTTGATTACAAATATTCCGATATTTGGAAATCTCTTTAAAATCTCTCATCAAACTAAAAAATAAAGAGGGCACGACTTCTAACGAACCAAAAAAAAAAAAAAAAAAAAAAAAATTAGAGGTCAGTAGTAATTCAAGGGGAGCTTTTCAACTCAAATGGAACAATTCTGTCAAAAAGTGCAGACCCAAGTGAAGGGATTGAAATAAATGCATATTATGTTGTGAAACTACCTTGTCAAATTTAAATACCTTTCAGAAATAATGACAAGACTTTAAAATATATCTCCACAGACACTTTCTGTCCAATTTGACTGACCTTGATTTGCTTTGCAAAAGATGGACAGACATTTCAGTCTTTCAGCACGGAAAAGTGTTAGAGACATACCCCTGATTTGTGTTGGTTTATAAGAAACTTCTAAGAAAAATAAATTCTAATTTGTGGTTTTTGCAAATCTTTAAGTTCTGAATGTTTTTGCGAAGCATTGCATGATCTGTAATGTATTTTTGTGCATTGTCTGCTTGTTCTTGTTTACGACCCAGAAGTTAAAATAATCACTCTGTGCACCAGAGATGCACCGATCCACTTTTTTCCAGTTCCGATACCGATATCTATATCTGAGGTTTAGTATCGGCCGATACCGATCTGATACAGAAAAACTGTGCTGAAATGACTCGAAATGCTTCTTTTTAAAACTAGATATAAATCTACACTTAAATACACCAATAGTTTCACAAGCTTGATCAAACATGTAAAAACAACACAACTTTAATTCATTGGGAGCAAATAAGCTAGTGCAAAATAAATAATAAAGAAACTGAAACTTCCAAGAAAATAGTTTATTGTAAGAGTAGATCTGTCCTTTTGGATTGGGCACATTGCCACCGACAGCCAAGCTAGAATTTTTTTTTCAATATCAGGACCAATACAGATTTTGATATCTGTATGTGAACGTCGACATTATCTAGCACTGGAATCATTTCTCTGTCCAAAAAGAAAATACAGATGTCAGGTTTGCTTTTAGATCACTTGAATTATGCTAAAGTCCTGCTCCAAAGTCTTACTTAGGTTTAGAATATCGAATCACTTCCACACAGGTATACGATCATAAATCTAACGGACAGTAATCCATCAGCAGCAGAGACACTGTTGGCTGCTTTGGGGGGGGTTTGAAAGACACCAATCATCCTTTTCCTGTGGGGCCAAGGATTATAGTATTAGTAGTATTCATTACTGAAATATTAATTAAGACATTTCGTATCGCCTTCTGTTGTGTTTTCTCGTGAGCAGGCGACTCGCATAACATACGAGTAGCCGAGAGTCTCCAGATTTATTCTGGGTGTCTGTAAAAAGTGGCGTGATTAATGCCTGTCATCTGTTAAACTTGTTGTGGAGCAGAGAAATCGATAACGTCTGACACATTCAGTGCAGACATTTCTCTCCTCGTTGTGTTATGTATTGCATTTCCCTACTGACTTTTTGAGCACAGACTTTACTTCTTTGTATAGATGATGTGTCACGACGTGAACGCTGATGGATTTCACGGTGGTTGCCCCTATCATTTTTCTTTTGACACTTTTTTTTTTTGTTAAATTATCATTATTATTGTGTTTCCAGTTATATTGGCTTATCATGGGCTCTCAGACTATAACAATACAATCACAACAGCTGTCAACAGCTGGACGGCGGAGTGGCATTAAACATGAAAGAAAAATCTAATCACTTTCATTTTGACTGTTTTGCAGCCGTGCATAATTCTCAACAACATCCAGCAACTTCGAGTCCAGCTGGAGAAGATGTTTGAGTCCATGGGTGGGAAGCAGGTCTGTGCATTTACATGTGTTGCTTGCGAATGTTTTTTTTTTCTGTTCTGTATTTTGAAGTTACTCCATATCCGACGGCAGCGTCAGGTTTAGAGTAGCACCTCCGGGGCTGATGGGATGTCTTGAGAAGTGCTTCACTTGGAAAAATTTGAACCAGCCAATCTGAGATCCACATCTGCGATGCGGATTTTTATTAACATGCAAGTGCTTATTTTTTATTGCGTGTCATTAAAATTGATTCAAGTCATCCTTGATGTCCCGATGTCCGTCTGTTAGTCCTGTGCTTAATGATCTCCTCTGAGTTGTTTTCTCCTCTGTCTCTTAGCTTCCTCAAAGCCCCAGCTACACTGCTCTAGATATTTTACAAATATTTTTTTTCTAATTTTTAAAAAATAAATAAATAAATCTGCCTATATGCTCCAGAGGATTCCTGTAAAAAAAAAAAAAAAAAAAAAAAAAAAAAAACATCCGGCCGCCGCCTGCCTCTGTTGTCGGTCGAAGCGGTGGCATTAAAAAGGGGAGTAAAT
>NW_015113260.1:101829-111490 GCF_001443285.1 Poecilia latipinna | reverse complement strand
ATTTTTTTTTTTATTTTTTAAAAAAAAAAAAAAAAAATTACCCAATTGCTCCCGAAGGATTCCTGTAAAAAAAAAAAAAAAAAAAAAAAAAAAAAGTCAGATCTCTGTCGTAGCAGCTGGCGGTGCCAACGTTGGCATTAGAAAAGCCAGAATTAATTTGTTGTTTCTAATATTTCCTGGACTTTCACGCCACACTAGGGTTGCCAGCTCTCTCATTGTCGCCTGGACGTCCCATATAAAGGAGCGACTATTCCATCTCGTATTTGTCCCGTGTGTTGAAAGCTGTTTTTTGATCCTGGCGGCGCTCTTACAGATTCCAGATCTGACATGCGGCAACATTGCATGTCTCTGTTTTGTGCCAAATATGAGGATCAGTACATGATTCCTGTCAGAAACATTGCAGATAAACATGTCTGATAAAGAGAAATTACTATTTGATTATTCAAAACGAGTCCATCCAGGATAAATCTGTCTGCAGTGATGCTCGCTGGCAGGAGTTTTTGATTAGCCTTTTTTTTTTTTTTGATTAGCATTAAAAAAAGACAAAGAACAGAGCACAAACTAAACATAAAATAATTAACTAAATCATTATTGTGATATGAACAATTATTTCCTTGTTGTGTCCCTGCTGATGGCTCGGTTTTGGGGGGATGATGATTGTGTGTGTTTAAAAATGGAGAACAAAATGGACAACGCTGAGCGTCCTGTTCATCAACTTACAGCCGTCTCTGACGGTGAAGACATTTTGTACGACTTAATCCTCTCTCTAAATCACTTTGGATTATAAAGTATTTCTGTATTGACTTGAACTGAACTTTGTGTTGTGCTTTTGGCTACGGTAGTCCTGTCACAATAACGAGCTTTACTGGACGATATATTGTTCCAGACGTTATTGTGATAAACGATAATATTGTTGTTTTGAGACGATTTTCAAGAAATATTATGGCCCAAATAATAATGCAAGAAGATATGATAAAGATCAGTAAACCTTAGATTTTAATGAACATTTAGCACTGTAGCCGGAAGACATTTTAAATATCCACAATAAATAAACAAAACAACAAATAAAATGAATTTTGAAGTCTTTGTAAACAAAATTGTCCTTCAAATAAGGGCCAGTTGAGACCAAAGCACCAAACTGAAGACTTTTATCTACCAGTTTTTAGTAGAAAAAAAGAAAAAAAAAAGATAAACGATAAATCATGGCAATAGAAATTATTGAGTTTGTTTGAATTTATCATGCAATTAATTGATTTAGTGATTATTGTGACAGGCTTATGCTACAGTGTGTCTCTGGTTTAAAAGAAAGAAAGAAAGAAAGAAAGAGAGAAAGAAAAGTTGGCAACCCTAGTTTACATNTAAATCCTNAAAATAGAGAGAGAGAGAAAAAAAAAAAACTTTGGAAAATCTTTTGTTACAAATGTTCAAATCTCAGTTTTTCCTCACTAAATATTGTCACAAACATATTTGCAAAATATCCATGTGGCTGTGGGTCTGAGTGTCCCCGAAACTACTTTCCCACCACTAACCCTGTGTTTATATCCTCTATCCGTTTTTTGTTAGTAAGTGTTTTGCTAAATCTCTAAATTCTGTGTTGCATTTTAAATCTGGGTGATCTTTTCTGCTCCCCTCTCGTTACCCCATCGCCAATCTGTCAGTGCTTCCAACCCCGCCGTCCCCACGATCTCTTACAACTTCAGCTGCATGTGTCTCTGTAGTTTCTAACACGTGTCTCGCCTTGCATTTTGTCTCCTGTCGTTGTGTCCTCTGTTCCCCTCCGTTTCCTTCCTGTACTCTCTCTCTCTGTCTCCAGGAGGAGGGGGTTGTCTCCTTCTGTAAGGTGTGTGCAATAGGACTCATCAACAGCCCTTCTCGCCATTTACCAAAATATTACAACTAAGCACTCCACCACACCCGACCCCCTTTGCCACCCCTCACGCTCCTCTGCCTCTCACTCTCCACCAGTAAGCATGTGCCACAGAACATACGGAGCTGAAATTACCCATCACCCTTCTGGACAGGCTGCTTAAGCTCGCCATCCCCTGCTCTCTGGAGATTCCGGCTCAAATCATTGGATCCCATCGTTATTTTAAGCTTTCTGCTTTTTTTTTTTCTCTACTTTTTTTTTTTTTTTTTACCTCTCTGCCACTTTCCTCACTAGGCTGGTTATTTTTAAATGTTGTTTGCCCCTCTCTACGCCGTAAAAGACAAAAAGGGAAGCAGTAGGCTCAACGAGTCGATGGCTGTGGTTTGTGTTCCTTCTTGTTCTTTTTCTGAGCTGCAGGCACAACAGCTTTAGACAGTTTTTTTTTTTTGTGAGGTGGGAGGGAGACGACTGTGCTTAATGAGCTTCTCGCACACAAACTTCCCCAGATGTGCCCTCTGCAGACGAGCTGCTGTTTTGCAGATCTAACCCTGGATCACTCAGACGGTGTTATTTTCAAACGCATATTAACTAGGTTTGATCGATCCTGAATAAATTAATGGAAAGTCATTTAAAGAAACAAGCAAAATGTAAAAAATGACTACAACAAAAATGCCACTTCCGGTAAGGGATAAATCAGGACTTATTTCCACTTGAGCTAATTGTTTGGAGATCTTACCCTGGATTGATCACATGCCATTATTTTCAAATGCATATTGATAATATTATGCTTTTAGCAATACTGGATAAAATAATTTAAAGTAACTTAAAAAAAAGTGAAAATTACTACAGAGAATCCCATTTCTGGTAAGGAATAAATCAGAACACCCTGAAATTTATTTCCAGTTAACAATCGAACTGTTTGCAGATCTAACCATAGATCCCTCATAAGCTCTCATTATTTCGTATTTATTTAAAGCATATTAACTCCACAAAAGTTAATTTCACCTTCTAAAAGTCACATTTTGAACTCTAACTTACAACCAAGAACCGCAAAGTCAATTTTTACTAACCCTGCCTGTGAGTTTGCTCTTTTCAGATGTGATTTTCTCACTGGTTTGCTCCTTGTAAATTTCACTATTTGTCACAGAATCGTTTTCTTTCTTTCTTTTTTTTTTCTTTTTTCATCAGTAATGAACTCGCAGATGTAAGAGTGCCAGTGTAATTACCCAGAGCCGTTATCAAATCGCTGCCAACGACGGAGATTTACAATAATCTCGCGCAATGGCTTCATCAGCGACTGATCTCCCCAGATTAGCATCGGACTTTATTTTGGGGCGTCCCCGCTGTTTGCTGATGTGCTTCTCCCGTCCTCGATGAAATGGCCGTTTGCAAAATCTTTCTTTACTCGGCTCTGGAGAGTCGCTTTGAGTCATCTGTGCGGCGGAATAACAACCTGCCAGTGAGTAGATATTGGACTGTTGAAACAGGGAAAGCGAAGTGAAGCTGGGCAGCAGCTGATAGGCTGTCAGCCAGGGGAGTGTGTGTGTGTGCACTCCAGAGAGCCCTGCATGCCAGTCAGTGTCGATGGAAAGCAGCTACCATGGAGAAGCCAGGTGTTCCCTATTTTCCAAAAAGGGTTTTTTTCCTATTTTTTTTTAAAGGGGCGTTTTTTTTTTTTTTTTTTTTGATTCATCAAGAAAGGTCGGTGCTTACGTAACTCGATGCGAGAGATGACGTTCAAGAAATTTTATTTGCGTATATCGTTAAAATAGCTGATTTCCTGGATCTGACTCCTCTGTGAAGTTGCTTATAGTCGTGTTTTCATTGCTGCTTTCTAATCGACAGTCAGAAGATGCGATTGGGAAAAGACGAGCACACACTTTTGGTGGTTAAACTTTTTAAAACGACTTAATTTTAATCAGCTAAAGACACTAGCTACTTTTTTTTTTTTTTAGGTTAGATTAGATTTGGTTTAAAGTATAATCAGTTACATCAATTAGTCCCTCTAGCTTTTCACAAATCTACAAAATTCATTCAAAATCAAATTTTTTTCCCCAGATTTTTAAGTGACTGCTCCCTCAGCCTTACCTGATGTCAGGCTATAGTCCATGACCGATATGGCGATTAATAAAAATTATTATCATGAATATCATAAAAATTCCTTACACATATTTCTAAAGTAGTGCCACAAAATCTATGATTTTGATTGCCAAAAAAACAAACATAAAAAACATAAAAACATTCACAAAATTCTGGATGAATTCTGTGAAAAAAATGCTCATTATTTATTAATTTTAAGAAACACTTACTGAAACAAACAGCGATTTGTTGATACTTTAATTGTGCAATTGGTTTTATTAATGCATTCTGGTACAACCGGCCCTTTAAGGACATTCAGATTTTTGAATGTCATTACGAAAACATGAGCTCCGTCTATTTTGCAGTTTGTGTGTCAGCCAGATGTTTTTTTTCTTTAGAGTCATCCATAAGAGTTCCAGCTGGAGCACAACTAGGTATAGGCTGCTTACCAATATCAAGATATACCAAAAGTTAAATTGCTCTTTTTTTTCTTACACCTTTAGAGTGTAAAGTCTTTTTATTTGGGAGCCAGAGGGGTTTTTTTTCTGGCTGTTTGGAGTGTGGTATTGCAGCCCCGCCCATCCCCCCACCTGTAGCTGCCAAAGAAGTCGGTCAGCTGGCTGACATTTCCATCCTGCGGAGGCTGTCGTCTGGTGAAACAGCACTCCACAATCAAAGCATCATCTTCTCTTCTAAGGAGTTTAGAGGGGATTTGGTTTATGTCACAAATGGCTGTTATTTGGCAGCATTGAAGACACATTGTGACAGAGAGAGAAAAAAAAAAAACAGCAAGTTGAAAATCACAGTTCCTTAAGCCACCAAAATAAATAGAGCTAGAACTGGAGAAGGCAAGTGATAGATTTTCTTTTTTTTCTATCTTTCATTTACTTTTTTTGTTTTTGCTATCACTTGAAAAGATGTTATCCGTTACTCAGCCAGTGAAATAACAGCCTAACCTCAATAGCCAATTTTCCATGCGACAGAAAAATATCGCACATTTACAGAGGTATGAATCTGTCTTGTTCACGGTGCAGATAGAGGCATGTGTACAGAATCACAATGTCTATGAAAACATAGGTCTACATACGCGCTTGCAGCTGAGTCATTTGCCATTAGGACTGCGTGAGATGAGCGGCTTCATGGCTGAGCTTATCGGCTCCGATGTGCTGGTCATGCATGCGGCGCCGTGCTTTTACCTCATATTGAGCACAAATACATCCACGTGTTTAATCCTCTCGGCATAAATCCCAAATGCCAAATGAAGACAAACATGAACACTTGTGGGGGCATCCATCATGTACATATGCTCACATATGTTCACCGGCCACTTTATAGGTACTAACTTTGTTATTCTAACTTTGGGGCATGGTGCATTATCCTGCTGGATGTAGCCATCTGAAGATTGGGTACATTGTAGTGATAAATGAATGGTCTTGGCCAGTCACAATACCTGGAGCCCTGCCTATTTGTGGTTCAGTATATTTGGAGACTCACCTATTTGCAGATTTTTCTGTGAAGCGCAGCTATAAGTTATTCATGGAAATGTTTTTCTTCATAGCGCTTATCTAATATTTGTGAAAAATACTTGATGTCCTTTTGTAAAACACACAATTTTCCTCAATTGGCTGTGACCCCAAGGCTACGGATTTTCTCTGCGGATGTTAGCTTTTAGTGCCGAGATGCTTTCTACTGGATGTGTCAATGCATGTAAAGGTATATTTGGTGTTTGTACTATTAAAGCATTTAGTTATACGCTTTTTTAGAGGGAGTCTCAATTATTCATGTACTGCGGTCCCTAAGCCTTGCAAATACCAAGGGTCCCCTGTAGATTGTGTACCTCACACTTGTCAAGGTTTTTAGAAATCTGTCACTGTCCCAGTTTGGTGAGCATTTGAAAATTGTTCTTTGACTTTCTTGTTCTTTGCTGACAGTAGTGGCACCACTTGCACTCGACTGCTGATGTAACAGCCCTAATGTCCCTTAAGTGCCTCTATGTTGTACATTCAGAGATTGTACTACTTTGATGGTTATTTGAGCTCGTCTTGCCATTCTATAATCTCAAACCAGTCTAACTATTCTCCTCTTACATCAGCAAGACCTTTTTGTCTACATAGCCCCCATTTATTGGCTATTTCCTCTTTCTTGGATCATTTCCTGAGAGATGGATATGTACTCTGCAGTAGATCAGTAGTTTCTGAAATACTCCAGACCAATTAATCTGGCACCAAATTCAACACCAGGTTCAAAGTCACTTCAATTTCCCTTTCTTCCTCCCTTCTGATGCTCACTTTGAATATCACCAAGTCACCATCAACAAACGTAGAGGCCTAAATGCTTCGAGTTGCTGCCGTGTCATTGACTAAATCACTGTTTTTGCAAGCAATTCACCTGGTTCGCCTGATAAAGTGGCCGGTGGTTGTATGTATCCTGGACATGCCATGCATGGGCATTCAAATGATTTATTGAAATGTTGGTAACATTTTTACTGTCAGCTTATTGAAAACATACTCTGAGCTCAGTTTTGTTCTGTGTTTAAATAGTAGCTAACTGTTCACTGCCCTTCATGACATCCATATTACACCTCAATGCAATTGACTTTTTGTTTTTTCTGTATTCCCCGAGACATAGCGAGTTGTAACTCATGTAGCGGGTCCCCTTAGCTAGCTCCCTCGCTGCTGTCACCATGTTTTATGACTCGGCATGCAGTCCTAATTACAGCGTTCTTAGGTGAGCTGTGCATTGGTATTCTGAATACAATGGGAGGCAGAAGGAGCGAGGAGTCACCGGCGAGCACCTCCCTCTGCTCCCCCTAAAACAACCCCATCACAATAGAGGCATCCTCCTGAGACACAGGGCTCTAGTAAGTGTGGACTACTATGTGGAGTGCGTAGATGTAGTGACTGCCTGTCTCTCTCTCTGCACTGACAGCTGGATGCAGAGGCCAGTGATCTGCTAAAGGAGCTGCAGAATAAACTCAACACAGTCCTGGATGAGCTCAGCGGGGTGTTTGGCTCCAGGTGGGTACTGGTGTGACTCAAAACTCCACGTGTGCGAGTCTGTAACGAATCCTGTATGGTCGGTCGATGGATCCATATTTTTTATCCCAATGAAGGGAAATTACACCATGAGGGAGCTTTTTCATTGTCAATCTCAAAATTTAATTGACTCAAGCTTATGCTTTGTGAGCACAGCAAGTCGCGAAACATTTCAGCGTGAAGAAAAGACGCCTCTTCTCTGAAAACCTCTTTTGTTGAGCTAATGGGAACAGCAGGACTCAGAAAGCACCTACTCAAACATCGACTGCTTCAACCGAGACAAAGATAAAGCCATAAAAAAATAAAAATAAAAAAAACCTCTTGTTGTGTGCACAGCTTTAAACCTGTAATCGAGGACTGTGTGAAGCAGATGAACCAGGAGCTGGTCCAAATGAAAGGGCCAATTAAAGGGAGCAATCCTGCCATGGATGCAGAAACCGTCTTACGGCCTCTTATGGACCTTCTGGACAAGAAGTGAGTACCTGTTGAAGGCATGATGATCGAAACTGTAGTAGGAGTTTTATTTGTCAACTTGCATGTTCTCTGGCAAATTAATCTAGAGTAGCCAAAGAATGATTTTGTTTGTCACATTCTTGAGCAAGACGCAGTGAAAGTGGATTTACTTGTTACTGATATCATACAATGATGATCACTCTGTTTGTCAAATGGAGGTGTGGACTCCATTTGGCCCATAAAGGTGAACTGTGGTCTCTGGCTCTAAGATGTTAGCAGAAGGTATCTTAATTGCTCTATTTTCTTAAGTAGAGCCACCATTAGTGCTCAGATAGATGAAGATTTGGCAAATTTGGAGGCTAAAGACCCCCATGTACTTCACGACATGTCGAAATTGGTTCTCATTGATGTAGACGTGTGACAAAAATTGCGTCATTTTGTTCGCAGAAAGGCACATGCCTGCCAAAGTCGACACCAGCCCTGGGTCAAACTGTTTCGACGGAGCTCTGTGCAAAGTGTTGTGTGATTGGTCAGACATTTGTTGCAAATGTGCTCTGACGGTAACGTTGGTATTTTTGCTTTAACCAACCTGCTTCCAGTATCCAGTTTTTGTATCCGCAGGAGACATGGATACTTTTGATTCTTCACTAATTAACTTATATAATGTTAAGACTGGTAAATGGTTAACAACTTCTGGATGGAAACTGTAACATTGTTGTTGATGGGGAACGCCGTTATTCCACAGCTGGTTGTATAAAAGTTGTCTGCAAAAGTCCCCAACATCCTCAGAGCATGTGTCGGCACGTCAGCTGTTCAACTTCGGATGAAATATGTGGGAGCCTTTAGTCAACACCTAAATTTGACTGTTTTGCTTCCCAAACCATTCCTGCTTGGGCAGATTGCCCTAGTTAAGAGAGTCCCCAGCCACATGGTCTGAAACATTGCTTAGGTAATTGGTTCATGTCTCAATAACACCCGTAGCTTCCCAGTCACCAAAAGCATCAAAGAACCTTCGCTGGGTTGCCTTCTTCCCCGTCTCCTTCTAACACATTAACATATCGCTCTACCTGTCAGTTGTCATAATGTGATACTTGAGCGATGTCGATTCGTACCATTGGAAAGAGAAAACGTCTCTAAAGAAAGGGAGATATTGTAATGAGAAAGTCTATCAATTCAACTCTTAGGGCTGTATTTACTCCCAGGGTTTTCTTAAAATGCAATCTTAAAAGAAGAAAAAAAGTGCCAGAGCTGAGCTTGAAGAATCATTTTCCTCCATTTTTCAAAGCAACATAGAGGCCAATGGGGTATTATGAGAAATCCTCTTAATGATATGGAAATAGAAAATCCTTCCTGCCGATTCTGAGACCCTGCTCGCACAAAGGGGCGAGATTAAAGCACAGAGCCCCAGCTTTTATTCTCAGTCACAGGTGTTTTCATTTTTTATGAATATTATACATTAAGACATCATTACGTGAAGCCTTCAGCTGTGTTAGATCTGGTTAAGACACGTGCTGAAAGTGTTGACCTGATCCCCTTTCTTTCTGCTACTTCCCAGTTTGATGTTGTTCGCCAAGATCTGTGAGAAGACCGTGCTGAAGAGAGTCCTCAAAGAGCTCTGGAAAATAGTTCTGAACACCATCGAGAGAACAATCGTTCTGCCTCCGCTTAGCGACCAGAGCGTGAGTTGATCACCTTTGAATCGTATTCTCACATTCACTTGTACCTTATTCTTATTTATTGGCCACACGGCTGGGTTTTAGAAGTCCGGCTCACTATTACATTGTCTTATTATGGAGTGAACTGATTCAGCATATGCATGCTCATCAGTGCGCAATAATGTAAATGGGACTTTTAGACGGAAATCGCTTTAACACAGAATGTTTATTTCTTTCAATCAAGTTATATTTTGAGATCAATATTGGTTTAGAAATCGACTGAACTGTGCTACTTGATTCATATATTTTTCACGTTAGCACTGTTGCTAAAATGGTTATATCTGCACGGAGTCCACGATTTTTGATCTAACTCAGTAAAAATTGCAGCTACAGGTCTTACAACGAGCCGTTCATCAACAGAATTCATATCTGTTTTTATGATAGTGCTCGTATAAACAAAGCAACCAAAGCAAGTTCTGTAAACACAGACTGTAACGGTAGCTTGAAGCAACATCACATCTTCAGTTAAAGTATAAATAAAATGTTTAATACTTTTTCCTAAAAAAAAAAAA
>NW_015113260.1:91016-94278 GCF_001443285.1 Poecilia latipinna | reverse complement strand
TCCTGAGGGGTGAGAGACAAAACTCTCGCACCCTGAATATGTGTCTTTTAAATTGATATTGATTTTTCTCTAACATTCAGAGTCGGTCTCATGCAAAACTTTATGGACTGTCCGTATTCTTTGGACGCGGCTAAAAATTTGGCCGAGCATCGCGGCAGCGATTACTTCAGTACTTCAGTTTCTCCGTCTTCCTATTTCATAAAACATTTATCGCATTCTGGTGGTTGTGCAGCGTAAGGAGTACCGACACCTGGGAAATAAAGTGGTGCCAGAACTTATTTACTGCAGTCAATTCGGAGGTCAGGAAAGCTCCAATTAGAATCGACGAAAACATTTTTCATGATTAAAATAGATTTTTAGCACTCTGATGTAAGAGGGGTGAAGTTTATCGGCGTAAATGATAGTTATTACCATGACAGCGGTAAGCATCTCGAAGCTGAGAGTGTATGAATGTGATGTTGTTTTCCTCCTCGCTGCTCTGCTCTGCTCACCTCGGTGTCCCTCCAGGAGCACGTCATCCGAGAGGACACCAGAAGTCTGACGCCTCGCCAATGTGCCGCCATGGACCTTGTGCTTCCCACAATCAAGGTAAGTTTTCTGCTGAGTTAAAAGAAAAAAGGTGGCACTGAAAGTCTGAAGATGACCTTTAAAAAGCAGCAAAGTAGATGCAAAAGAAACAAAAACAAAACCAAAAGTATGCAAATGAGTCAATCAGAATTATAGATGCAAGAAGCAGTTAATGTTTATGTAGAGCCTCAGATCCCATATGAATACATCCATCTAAAGGATGTAATAAAAACCTTCACAGTGACGGATCTTCGCACCTTCTAATAATGGGGGGGGGGGAAAGCAATTGCAACACTGGGTGGAAGGCAGATTGAAGGCTCAGCTCTATAGAGATAAAAAAGAAAGCTGTGGTGAAGTGCTCGCTGCATCATGAAAACTAATTGATTTTTACCATCACCATAGAAACTACCTGCAGGTTTAGATCAGTCACGTCATTGGGACTCTTTTTTTTTTTTTTTTCTCGCCAAATGAGAACGGCATCTGAGCTCTGGCAAATTAACGAGAACGATCTGATCACATAAATATCTCCAGGGGCTGCAGTATGCAATGTGACGCTGCATTCAACGCAAAATAGGAAGGATTCAATTCATTGAAAAAAAAAAAAAAAAACCTGTTGTAAATATTGGCGTTTATATATAATACACATATTTTCATGGTGTAATGAGACCAACCTTATGAGAAATCTGCAGAAAATATTAGCTTTAGTGGATCAACAACAACCAAAAAATAAATAAAACCATAAACCAAGTCGCTCACACACACTTTCATTCTCTCAGTGATTATGTCACTGGCAATATTTCATCCAGACTGACCTTTAAACCTGAAAAAAAAAAAGAAGAACTAATGGGGGGTAAAATGAATGAACGCACTCATAAAAGGCTCTATATGTGGCCCGTTTAACGGCGGCTCAATAATTCCTCCTTCATCTTCCTCTTTGAACTGTGACCTGAGAGTTGTTGTGGAGAAACGCTGACTCGGCTTTGAACTCCATCTCAGCCAACGCTGGACATCCGTGTGCGTCTCTTTAACGGCTGTTTCAGGTCGACCAGAACATTTTTTATTTATTTATTTATTTATTTATTTTTACTTTCCTTTTAATGCCCTTACATGCATTAAAAGGTTGAGTTAGCTCAGCCTTTTAATGCATGTTAACCGCTTCCTTCTATATCTGTGGGTGTTGATGGAATATAAGCAATTTCATTGGTTTTTAGTGTGTCACTTTGTACTGCCCCCTAGTGGTCCAAAGTCACATAGTCTCCAATCAGCAATACCTCAATAATTCCTTGCCAGTCCTTCTCCATGACGAATGAATAAGTTGTCTAACTGTTAGCTTAACATTTAGAGGTGTTAGTTTTATGTTGGAAAGCAATAAACAATTAAAATGGCCGCCACAAACCACTGGCTTGCATCAAAACTTTACTACTTTTGAAGATATTTCTGCAGCAGTCAATAAATGTTTTGGTAGTCAAGTGTTTTTTTTGTTGTTTTTTTGTTTTTATATACATCTTATTAAAAATGTCATCGAAAATCATTTATGCCCTCCTCCGATAATCAATAAAAGAAATCTTTCACAGCGATTAAGCCCTTGCGGTTATTGCTGATCAGCTTTGAGGTCAGGAGTCCTGCCTCCCCTCACCATGATCTTTAGCTTCCCTCCACAAACTATCACAGTCAAGTCAGGACCTCAGCTTGACAGGTCCAAAAAGTAAATCACATCACCTCCTGTCAGAAGAAACAAGTTGCTTTAAAGCTGTAATTTTGGGGTCCACATTTGTAGTTTCCAATACATTTTTTGTGTATATGGATGGATGGAGGAACTCACAGAGGTCTGGCATGAAAAGCAAAGAGTGGATGAAAAGTAGAGAAAACAGAGATGTGGGTTTTTTTTTGCTCTGTGTTTTTGCCAGAGGCAGGTTGATATTTTAGGCCAGTGACTTGTCTGCCTTTAAAGCCACAGGCAGAACCATGTCAGTTCCCAGCTGGGAAAAATGACACGTATTCCAATATGTAGCAATGCTTATCTTTAAAATGATTTTTTATTTATTTATTTTTCCTGTGCCAGTGATAAAACAGCAGCTTTTCATCGTTGGTTAAAACCGCAATAGACTGCAGAGGGGGGGAAACTCAGCTCAGAGACGAAGGCACGATTTCTGCAGACAGACGCTGGTTCTCCTTAGGATTTACCTTCATTGGTGTGGAGACATACTGAGCAAATCAAGTGAAACTTTATAGCACCGCCTAAAAGTAGAAAAGCCAAATTTATATGATGCAAGCAGACAACCAAGCCGAAAAAAAAGAAATCTTTTGAAATAATCCAACATGCATGAGCGTAGCTCCTATTAAATCCTCAGTCATGTTTTCCCTCCACCTCTGACTCATCCTTGCACGTAATATCATTTTGTAGTTAACATGTTGGTCTTATTTTATGACTCGTGAGGCGTTCATGGGTAAGAACACGGCGCCTCCTACTGTGCTGGAATAACAGGAGCCCTGACAGGACAGCAGGAAAAGAGATCAAATATTTACAGACATCTTGCCTGGGCTGGTGTTGCCATGTGTGATGAAGATGCAGCTCAGATGCTGGTTGCCAGGTTGACTTGATGGGTTTGTTGCTTTTTTTTTTTTTTTTTTTTTTTTTTTTTGGCCGGGGCCGGGGGGGGTGTGGGAATTTCGGTGTTTGGAAAAATTTTTTTTT
>NW_015113260.1:84943-87740 GCF_001443285.1 Poecilia latipinna | reverse complement strand
GTTTGCCAGGTTGCTTTGTTGGTTTTTTTGTTTTTTTTTTTTTTTTTTTTTTTTTTCTGGCCAGAGCCTGTGGTAGATGTGGAACTTCAGTGTCTGAGAATAATTTTTTTTTATTTTATTTCATTTCAGTTGAGCTGAAACAGTGAAACTCTTACACGACGTACATTTCTCACGGAGTTTTAAATGTCAAGTTTAATGTTCATTGTAATTACTGTGACTTTCAGCTAAGGTCAAACCCTCAAATTTGAGTTAGTCAGAAAATTTGACAACAACAACAACAAAAAAAACATCACAAAACAAAAATGTCAGCCTACAGAAAAGTCCATTCATTTTCTGAACGCTACAGTCACCCAACACTTGGAACACTTGGTTGGAGCTCCTTTGGCTTGATTTATGGTCAACAGTGTGAGGAGGCATGGAGGCAATCAGCTTGTGGCTCTGCTGAGGTGTTAGGGAAGCCAAAGCTGCTAAAAAAACAAAAACCAAACAAAGCAGAAACACCAGGATACTGGTGACACGGACACTGAATTATCACTGACTGTGCAAACGTCACACTGGGCCTTAAATAACTTGACTTTTTCACTCTTTGTAACTCTGGAAACTTGATTCTCAAGGAAATGGGTCAATTTACCTTCACTTGAAAACAGAACCAGAGCACCAATCCTAATCTCCTAATCCTCTCACCCAGAGGTGACAGGTTTCTTAGCCTGTTCAGCGGAGCCTCACATCAGGAACATGGCGGTCACAGTCTGTGTCCGGATGTGTTTGGTGGCTCTTGAAGAATTGATTCCAGCTCCTATAAACTATTGAATGAGGGTTTCCTTTACCGTCCTGTCATGGCTCCTATTATCTCTGTTGCTTGTGCTCCTTTATTGGCCACGCTTTCTTCTTTTACTCGTATTTCTATTAAAGACACAGTGTTATTTAAAATCAACTTTTTTGAGCTTTACATCAAGTTATAATGTTATTCCCTCATTAAAAACATGCCCGGAGTCTCGCCTGGATTCTTTCATGCATGTTGGAGAAATCCTTGAATCTCCCATGGCAACCATTCAGCTGGATGCAGCTCTCCCCCACGACTTCCTCACTCGGCTCCTTCAGACTAGCAGCAGCAATTAGCAAAAAGTGGTGGAGCTGCACATCCACTGAGCTCATTATAGGAGCTACTTCTCAGTACATCGCAGGTGAAAACGTTAAAGGGTTAATGGAGGAACGATGTTGTGATGGCAAAGTGTTGGAAAAAGCAGGACTTTCTTAAAGAGACAGAGACCCAATTTCAAAGTGTTAAGTTACAATGTCAAATTTCTTTTAAGCCATATTTGATTCATACAGGATTTTTAAGATGACATTTAGTTAACATGTGTACTATAAAATGATACTATGTGGCTGGAAAGCCCATTGCACTGCACCTTTAACATGGACATGGCAACACTCTTTCATCTTCATGTTTCTTTAATAGTTGACATTTGACATTTTAGGTTTTTGTTTTTTCTTACAATTAATTACTTGTTCAAAGCAAAACCACAACACAGAGCGTTCCCACAGATCTGTCTCCAAGTTCCAATGTTCTCTCTCTCCCAAACTTTGTTTCCTAATCAGGTCTGACTTCATCTGTCCGCCCACTTTTCACACGTAGGAGTGGGGGCAGCGTTTCAAAAGAGAGCAAAGCTTTGTTTATCCCCGGCCACCAGACTTATCAGCACCAAAAGCACTTCAGCCATCTAGGCAGCAGATTCAAATACTTAGTAATTAGCTAGCGAAGTAGCTATTACTGTTTTTGTTAGGTTTTTTTGTGTGTGTGTGTGTGTGTGTGCTTCTTGAGTTTGAAAATGCACATTTGAAAATGCATATAATCCTGTCTTATTTATCGGCCATTTGCAACTTGCTGCTGTGCAAAACAGCTGAAGAGGTTTTCTTTTTGAATTTTTTTTTTTTTTTTTTTTTTAAATCCTACGTTCCGTTTGAAGAGCCTGGCGTAATGGGCGTCTCTCATCTTTTCTTGCAGCAATACTTCCATGCTGGTGGGAACGGACTGAAGAAAACCTTCCTGGAAAAGAGCCCTGACATGAAATCGCTCAAATACGCTCTCAGCCTTTACACTCAACCTACAGATGCCTTGATCAAAAAATATATATGCACCCAAAACTCTCAAGGTAAGGACTCGGACAATGTCTTTCAATAACCCCCCCCCACCCCCCTAATCAATAGTTAAGTTTGTTTGTATAGCACTTTTCAGGAACAAGGCAGTTAAAAAAAACAAAAAAAACATAGTACAGTAACCACTTATGAAACAGCAATAAACATTACATTTTTTGTCAAATGCCATCATCAAAATATTCAAGCAAACATATCAAACATATACTGGTCAATGTTCTAGTTACTACGAGTCAAAGGTCATTCTAAGCAAGTGAGTTTTTAGCCTTGATTTAAATCGGTGTTTCGGTTCTTTTGCAGTTTACTGGAAGTTTGTTCCAGGTTTGTGGTGCATAGAAGCTGAATGTGTGTTACATGCCACCATGCTCCATATTCAGTATATCTGGATTAGTCCGATTACGTTGCGCTTGAGACGATATTTATTGCAATTTCGCTCTAAATCACGTCAAACTCGAGGCCCGTGGGCCAAATTCGGGCCGCCGTAGCTGTTTACGTGGCCCTCTAGAGTCTAGGCTTAACACTAAGTGTGCTTGAATATCATGATTTCAGTCAAATCAATGCAGTTTGTGCTTTCTGCCAAATTATATCATTCAGACCCTCCAGTTTCTTGAGAATTATCTTGGAAAATCACACCAAAATCAAC
>NW_015113260.1:69931-81655 GCF_001443285.1 Poecilia latipinna | reverse complement strand
TTGCGCTAATGCATAATTGGGGAGTTTATTGCAGATTTTTCTCAAAAATAGTGAAAAACTGTTTTACTTGTACTAAGCCACTGCTTCAGCCTTAAATAATATCAGATTATAGTCCATGATCTATGTAAAAAGTTCACATTTATTGTCGTAAATAAGCTCAAATATTCGCAAGTATTTCCAAATTAGTACCACAAACACTTTGATTTTTACTGCAAAAAAAATCACAAAAAGAACCACAAAATATTCACTAATATTATTTAATTTTAAGGATATGTTGATATTTTAACAGCTTTATGAACAAGTTTTTTCTTTTCAATACATTCTGGCCCTACCGGCCCTTTAAGAGCATTCATGGTCTCGATTTGACCCAAAACGAAAATGAGTTTGACACCCCTGCTCCAAATAAAATAAACTGAATGAAAGTTTTGGAACATTGCGCTTAAAAACACAGTGCTTAGATTCAGGCTCCAAGGAAGCTACTATAATAATAAATAAATAAACAATAAAACATGTTGGAAGTAGCAGAATGAATGTGAAAACAGAAGACAGATTGTGATGTGTAGATGATACTTTCATTTGGCGCCTGATAGTAAATATCCATATATAGCGTGCGAAGTGGCTCAGCAAGAGAATATTTAGTGGTCGCTGTTATTCTCCGTGTCTCTCTAACGTCTGCCTGAGAACGGCACCATTTTTCCTCGGTTTGGTTTTAGTTAAAGCTCCGCCGTTTGAAATTGATTGCTGCAAGTCCAGTCGATCCCATCGGTCTCAGCTGTAGTTACGTCGTAGCGTTCGTATCATCGTTAGGCATCTGTTTTCATCCCTTCCCGTCTTCGCACCATCCATCTATTCCACTGTGAAAAGAGTCATTTGCGCTCCGTTAGCCTCAGATATTTAATTCCATTCTTTTTTCCATGTTTTTTTTTTTTTTTTTTTTTTTGATATTAATATTCGAAGCGCCGCTTTTTGACAAATGCGTTAATGCAAATCTTAAAATCCCCTGTGCTGCGGGTTTCTCCTTCTCATCATTGACCTCATTTATTGTTGTCTCATTTTTTTTCTGCCTTTGCATAGACCTCCCCCCCCCTCCCCAAACCCCCACTGCTATAACTCTACATAACAAGGCAGAAATCCCCTCAGGTGTCCAAATAGCCCCACGAGGGACTTGCGGCCCAGTGGGGCATCGAAGCTCATAGCTCCTGCTTGCCTCAGTGCGCTTAGCCTTGCAGAACGCTCTACAAGGAAGCAGAAAGGCTGCGGGAGGAGGCTTGTCTGGCAGCCAGCAGGCCAACCAGCCTGACTGGCAGATGGGGTTTGCGCGGCTTTTTCGCCGAGTGCTATTTCGAGTTTGCTCCGTGTTCCTCCTTCCCCCCTCCACACCTTCCTCTGCCTCACCCGTCTCTCATCCCATTTCGACCCCGTCACAGATTTCTCGCCGCACTGTCACTCTTTATCTGCGGCGGTCCAGTAAAGATGTCCTCAGGTAGGGAGTTGTGCTCGACGGGGCTTTACGGCAGCGGCGGCGTGTCCCGTGGCGCCGTTTTCATTAATCAGCCGCCCCTGTGCTCCGACGGTGACGGCAGATTGTTTCTGGTTTGGTTCTGTCAAAGTCGCTCTCACGGTGTCGCGGTCTCCGTGAATTAGGACGTCATGAAAAGATCGTCTTGTTCAGGAATTCTCTTTTGAAATGAATCACCTCATATTGAGTGTTTGTAGAGGCTGAGGTTTCTGTTTCAAAATCTTATGTTTTCTAAGAAACTGAATTTGTTTTTGTTTTTTTATTATAAGTGAACAATCTTTATACATTTGTAATGAATCTATAGTCATACGTTTAATATTTTTTAAATTAATGAAATGAAATCATCAGTGAAACTGCAGATTTATTGAGGTGAAGTTTAACAGCCACTTATAAATACTTTAATTTACAGTCATCTCATTTAAATGGTCTACAGCTAAAAGCCCAAACATTTAATAACTGTGAATATGGAGAGGGAATAATATTAGTGCAAAAAATACAGATCTAATCAACATCTCATCTTTACTTATCTGTTTTTTTTTTCTATATTACCACTTTTTCTCAGTTAAACTCCCGACCCGGCTCACCGTTGTGTCGTAACTACCTTTGCTTTTTTATTTTTTATTTTTATTTTTTTATCTTCCATGTGGGACATTAATCCCACTCTATTTCTACTCCGTCTGCTTATTTATTAAATTATCTGTTATTTCATCAAAGAACACATGGAACCTTTTAACCAAAATGTGTAAAATTTGTTGTTTTCTTTCTAACCGATCTCGGTGAAAACAGTAAGACAGCTGAAATGGGCGGAGCTCCCCCAAATTACACAGAAACTCTTCGCAATCGCCCGTCCCTCTTTGATCAAACTGTACCTAAGGCGTGACGGATGTTTCCTCCTGGGTCGGTGCTTCCATTCTTTCTCGACTGGTTGGTTTCACTTCCTGGTTCATCACCTTCATGCTGTTGTAAAAATAAATTGGTAACATTTTATTTGTAAGGTTGTGCACAACAAGACTTGCATGACAAAACGTGACATAACAACACCACGAAGGAGTCTTCATGAATGTTTACGACTGTTGTCATGACATCATTCGGTAAAAAAAAAAAAAAAAAATGAAAGCTTTAATGTAAAGTTACATTAAAACTTGCATCAAAGTCCATTAAAATGGTCAAGTTTGCATTAGAAGTGTCATTATTTAGCGAATGACTCTTCATGATGACATTCGTAAACAATGTAAACTCCTCCATCTTCATGACGGGTGCTAAGTCATGTTTATGGCATAAACTCATTTTCCAATATTGTACCTGTTGAACCTTTTCACTTTTTTTTCGCATCACAGCGTTAAACATTATATCTAAACTTTTCCGTTGTAGTTGTTAGTCTAATGTTGTCCTGCCTCTTTCCCAACACTGGTTTTCTTCTCGGTTGCTCTGTTTGTAGCGGCAGCCATATTGTCATCAAATGACCTGTAGAAGAAAATATTCCTAAAGCATTATGCTGCCACCACTATGAACTTGATTTGTGTTTTGTATGTAAAGGTAATAAAACGGTTCGTTTTAATTAGCGCTTATGATTTGTATTTTTTTTTTTTTTACAGATTATCTGCATAAAAGTCTCGAAACAGAGTGACACTAACAGCAGAATAAAAATCAAACTTTTTCTGTCAGTAGTGCTCAAATAAAGTGCTGTTAGTTTGATTTTTCAACATTTATTTCGTGCAACTTCTTTTGTTGTTTGAACAGTTTTGTGCTTTTTTCCTTCAAAAACTTTAAATAATGTTTATATTTTGTTTCACTACAGCTTAAAACAAACAAACAAAAAAAAGAACGATTAATTATCTCCTTTTCAAAAGAAAAATGTATTTTTTTTCTGGCTCATAAAGTGTTTTTAGGAGTGTTTTAGAGCAAAATAAAAGTAACTGTCCCTTATAATTGAGTGGATGGCAACGCTGCAGTAGATTTGCAGAAGTGAGATAATCTCTCCGTTTCTGTGTGATTGATTAAGCAGTGGTAAAATGAGCAGATAAAAGCTGGCTCTGCGTTGCATTTCTCCCAAACTTTATTCCTTCTTTATCACGACTAAAATACAAACAGCCCAGTTCTGTTTACTGATAGGGGGGTGTTGTGGGCCACACAAGTTATCGGGGGTGAAACGAGGCTGAATGCAAACAAATCCCACCGTTTTCAGAATCATTTTTGAAAAACAATGATTTTCCTTCCATTTTAAAATTATGTTCTACTTTGTATTTATCTGTTGCATAAACTCGCTATAAAATACATTGAAGTGTGCCGCTGAAATGTGAGAAAATCTGAAAGTAGCTGAAAAGACGACAACGTTTTTATGCAGCTCCGTACAGTAAAGATCATTTCTATTCCTTTTCATCTCCACTGTGATCATTTCTTGACGTGGGATATTATATTTATGTAGTTTACCTCGTGTTTTCCATCTGCTGCTCCATTCCTTTTCACAACAAACACATTACGGTTCAGTCCTGTTTTTATTTTTTTCTGTCTGTTTTCGTTTTGCCTGAAGTCAAAGCCTGGCAGCGTTTGCTTTTCTTTTGCGATTGGAGTATAATCTAGTCTATCCTTCACGTTATAATCTTTCTGCTTCGACATGGAGAGGTGTTTATACACAGCTCTGAGGAGATATTTCTGGATATCTCATCTATATACATTTATAAAAAAAAAAAAAGCTTCACCCACAGGTTTGGATTGTTTGCTGGCGTCTCCTCTCCGTCTTTCTGCTCTTCCTGGCATCCTCTCCGCCTCTCTTCCCCGCCGTTCCACTCCGGTTTTCTTCATGCCTCCCTCCAATGTTCCCGTTGCTGTTTTTGGTGTGTCTCCAGGTCAGTCATCCAACGGATCCGTGGGGGAGGTGTCGATGCAAGTGACTCTCGTCTCTCACCCTGGCACAGGAGAACACAAAATCAGCGTTAAGGGTAAGCGTCCTCCCACGCTCGGGGCCCGCCGAATCACAAGTGTTTCTCTGCCGTCCCTCTCCTAACGGGAGCGTCTCTGCTGGAAACTGTCCCTGCAGACAGAAACCGAAGGTGAAAAACACTTCAGGTTGAAGTAATCGCGCTGAAGACTGTAACTGTTTCAGACACGGGCCTGGTAGCTTGCATTAAACTCAACCTTATTTATAAGTGTGTGTGTTTTGTCACAGAGCTAGCACAGCAGTATTTATTTTGAAACATTTGAACAGCTGTTGGGTTTATTGCAATTAAATGGAGATGACTCCAATCCTGACATGATGACTTCCTCTGCCGTACCGGCGTCTCACCACTTTAACAATTTGATATTCTGACGGATCTCGTCGGAATATAGTAGCAAATGTTTACGCGTTCAACCAAGATGATGAATAGGCAAACAGTTTACTTGTTAGTTTTTTGCGTATCGATGTTCTGAGCTTCATTTAACCGCAGTTACTTTCAAGTCCGAAAGGTTCTTTAAGACAGATTCTAAAATGTGGGCGCTAATAAATATGTCTTTATATTTTTAATGTTTGATTCCTATTATGTGAATTTCAGAGTTTGCTCATAAAGACGGGACGTGTTTGATGTGATATTATTTAAGTAATCTCACAGTAGCGTTACCGCGTTAACATACTTGCACGGTGTACTAAGTGGAAAATAATATTGCTGTTTTAGGAGCTGCTGGTTGTTGTTTATTGAGTTTCCAGTTAACATTTCATGGCTCTGTGCTTTATAAGGTGTCTATTTGTGTTTGGTTGAGATTAAACCAAACTTCAGTTTATCAGCTTGTCTTTGTGTTGTATCGTAACTCTATATTAATGAAATCACTATTCCAGAGATCCAACAATCTGAATTTTGTGGGCAGTTTTACATCTCCAGATTTTGTACATCTTTGACCTACGAACTGTGACATTAGCTGACACTATATTATTATGTTGTACGAAAATATGAAAGCATAATTCCTGCAAAAAAAAAGTAAGCTTTCCTGATATGAACTGTCTTAAGAGGCGATATCGAGCAGCTGTCCTATTGTTTTTAAAACAAGACAAAATTATTACATTTTTAGCTAATCCCTGAAGATGGGATTTCCTGAACATTTTTGAAGTGTGTGTGTGTGTGTTGATTTAGATGTATTGAATGGTGCATAGACAGCTAGCTTAATGTATTCACAGTGTCCTGCTGCACCAATAAGTTAGGCACATTATTTTTCTCCATGTTGTGTATTGTTTGGTTCATAATGAAGGATTAAACTCTCCATGTGAGCAGTAATTTCAATACGTTCAGGGGCCCCCAAATTGAATTAATCAGACAATAAGTCATTCCATCACTTTCACTTTCCTATGTTGAGTTGAAACATAAATGCTAAGCACCGGTGCAAATGTGTGGTTAACTAAACCAACAGCTCTTCATATTAGTCTGTCAAAAGAACCATGATGCTCTGACCAAACAGTTCCAATTCCCAGTGGTTTTTATTTATTTTTCTGCTGTTTTACTTTGTAGCGGTACAAGAATAGGATTTTTTTTTTTAATATGTCATATACGATAAGAAAAAGAGTGGAAAAACTCAAACAGGTAAAACAGAGCATGTGTGCTAGGCTTATGCTTTTTCTATTGCTGGTTTAAAGCCTTGATTTCTCTTACCACCTGAATAAACTGTAACAATGATTTGACATGTCTTAGAAAGTACTTTTTAAACAGTAGCTTACATCTCCATTGTTCTTCTATCTTCATCTTAAAACCACTTCAATGATACTGAAAAAAAAAATCCAACTTTGACTCTTCTTTTCTCAGCGATAGCTCCCACTCTACATTCAGTTACTGGAGAAATATCAAATTTTTAAATTCACCGCTGTGTTTTTCGTTTTTGTTTGTTTTGTTTTGTTGATTCTGCAATTATTTCTTCTTCATTTCAGTGGTTGGAATAAACAACCTCACGTGGCAGACCAACGCCATGTTCCGGCCGTTTGTGGAGGTCAACGCCATTGGTCCACACCTCGCTGACAAGAAGCGCAAATTTAGCACCAAGACCAAGAACAACAACTGGTCGCCAAAGTACAATGAAACATTCCAGTAGTGAGTATCAAACTCTGTTTGATAAAGGCTTATAAGGGTTTGTCCGTTGTTGTTGTTTTTTTTTGTCTAAATATGATGCAGCTGTAAGTCAAACAATTGAGGAGTTCTTTGAGCTGTTTCCACCTGTCCCTTTATTACCTCACTGGGAGGATCTAACTTAAGGTTTAACGAGGATCCTAATTATAAGTCCCTAATGTATTTCTGCTTTAAACAACAACAACAAAATTTAAGGACCAGCTATTTGAAGAGGACTGAAGTCTTCAAATGCAGCCTGCAAAGCGGAAAGCCGAGCCAGCCGACGTAAAACCACTATTCAAAAAGCCAGAATTTACTGCATGTCACTAACTTGTAAAAAACAAAAACAACAACCAAATCTTACCGAGATATTGTTGACAACGTTTAAAAATTTTTTACACTAGAAGTCTTCAGCACATCCCAAAAATCCTCAAATTACCTGTAAGTTTGGAGACTAAAAAAAGCTTCTCTGCCTGTTTCATGCTCTTTTCACTATTGTAGCTCAGTGCACCCAGTAATGTCATGTTGAAATATGGCTGTGCCATTGGAGATGAATAACCTTCGCATTCAGTAAGCTTATGTAGTTTACTGACCTTATTTTCTGGGGTGCAAATGTTTCCAAAGCTTGACCCGACCAACTGAAGCAGCCTGGTTCTAAACGACTCTGGGCCTTGGAGGCCCAACATCCCGGGGTAGTCCAGTTACTCTGATGCATCAAAAGGACCTCAGATCTGGGAAGACAATAATTAAGCCTTGAGCTCAATTGTATGTGATTTTCTGCAGTTGTATATGGTTTATCCTGCTAGGATGAAATAGATTAGCTCACCATTTTCCTGATAAAATGCAAACACTCTTGGCTTTTTTTCAGCCACGATGTGAGCGATCTAGAAGACTTGGCTGCCAAATGTTTGGTCTAAGTGGAGACGTTCAGTGGCTGAACATGACTCCATTGTCTCATCATTGTCATGCATATAACAGGGAACCTTTTCACAGGAAAAATGTCATCCAGTCATGATTGCTTACTGACATTAAATCCAACTGGGAATGGAGACGAATGCCAGCGTCCCAAAAAAAGAGAAAAAAACCTGTTTTTGCAAAACACGAAATCTGATGCAGATTTCAGAGCAGATTGGTATTAGTTGCTTCCAAGGTAAATATGAACAAAGAAACTGTGATGTTGCGCAATTAGGTTTTACAGCCCATTAGGAGTTGTTCAGGCATATTGGCATTTACTTCATCATAAACACCAATGTGCATAAAAGTGAAGACTTTAATATATCCGTATGATTGGATTGCATTAATAGAGCACAAAACATCAGAAATGGATAGTATCTGCTTTTTATTGTCAGCCAATGTGTTTTATATTAAAAGCAGCCATATTACATTCAGTCTTACAAGTCAGATTGGTGTGAACAATCTGACTTCCTTACATTAATTTCAAATTCCTAGGAACATTTTGTTTCATTATTCCAGCTTTATTACTGGAAATTTTGGATCTACATTGACTGATTCTGAAGGGTCAATGAATGAGGTTTTTTTTTTTGTTTGTTTGAGTTTCTTGTATTAATTCATAAAATAAAAACAACAATTTCTGCTATTGTGCCCCACCAAAACGGCGATGTTTGGAAAATTTGACATTTGTTGAATGTGTATCAGCTATGAAAACTTTGAGGGCCGTCTGCAGCTACATGCAACTCAAATCCATTACAGCTACAAATAAGATCACAAAATGTGTGATGTGTTTTTTATTTATTTTTTTAGTCTTGATTTTAATAAATGAAATCTGTATACTGTCTTAAAACTGAATAAGGGAAGAAAGCCTTGCACAAGACAATGATGTACAAATCCAGTCAGTTACTTTATCCCAGTAATCTTTCTCAAATTTAAGACTCAATTTAAGCTCCCGTTTAGAAGAAATGTTTATTCTTCTTTTCTTTTTTTATTTCTACTTGAGTAAAACTATGTTGAAGTAGTGCTGCTCTTCATTTTTGGGCTCTTTACCCTAAACTCTGTGGTCCGCTCATCTCTTTCAGTATTCTGAGTAACGAACACGGTCCGGAGGTCTACGAGCTCCACGTCTCGGTGAAGGATTACTGCTTTGCCCGCGAGGACCGCATCATCGGCATGACGGTCATCCCGCTCCGGGAGCTGGCGGAAAAGGGCAGCTGCTCGGCCTGCTACCCGCTGGTAAAGAGCATCACCATGGACGAAACGGGCCTCACCATCATGAGGATACTCTCTCAAAGGACCAACGACGAGGTGGCCAAAGAGTTTGTGCGTCTCAAGACGGACACCCGATCAGCGGAGGAAGTGTCATAGTCCGGAGTAAATTAGGCAAAAACAAAACAAGAAAACAAAACAAAAAAAATGCAGTATTAAGAGTCGTGTCGTCTTCAGATCGGATAGATGCGGGGTGGGGAATAGAGAGAGCGCAGTCGCGCGGCCGTTGTTTGCGAGAGATGCCGGATGCGGCATCAGAACGAGTTCGTCCAAAGAGAAGGGAAGCGGGCCCACAAAGTGGCAAAGCAGCGAGAGCGAGAGTCGTGTTTGTTTGTTTTTTGTGCATGTGCGTAAAAACATCTGTTGGAATGTTCATTTTAAAACTAAAAGTATGTACAAGTGTTTACTTACCGTATGCTCACTATTAAGTACTATATTCTACGAGTTATTGTAATGAGACATGGATACCTTTTGTACAACATTTAGTCTTTTTGAGCAGAGATTTGTTCCAATAAAGTGCCAAACCAGTGAAAAAACAAAACAAAACAAAAACAACAAAATTAACATATATGAATTATGGTGAAGTTAGTATGTTTGAAATTTGCTCGGTTATTTTGTCCGGTGTAAGTAATTTTTTGACCGTGTGGCGTTTTGATTGTTGCAGACGTCTTGATTTCGCACCCTCGGCTTTAATTAATTAATTAATTTATTTGTTTGTTTGGCTTCCCGTTCTTCCACTCTGCACTGTTGTGCATGTCTTCTTCTCAATCATGTCTTTCCCATGATTCCACAGTGACCACCGAGCAGGGTCCTGTCCCTCGCCTTTCAGAACTGTTTGTATTTTACGTCGACCTGAAGTCAGATTGTGTGTTTTTGTTTTTTTTTAAATGGCGATGACTGCTATGTAAACCCTCGTAGATGTTTGTAATTTTATAACCGTGACAATGTTGGCGAGAGCCTCCAGTGCTAACAGTCTTAGCATAAAAGAGTGGAATTTTATTTTTTAGCGTTTTGTTTTGTGTTTTCCAGGTTATGTTTTTTCGCTTCCAGCCTTCCTGAACGACCACTGTGAACATGAGCTTTGGAAGGCAAGCTTAACACGACATTGCTTACACCACTTTGTTATTGTTTCCTTTTTTTTTTTTGTTCCTGATAAACTGCCAAAGTTATATTTAATATTTGTACCAGAGCAATTCATTACATGTATGAAGGCATATATGTAACATGTGATCTATTACTTTTTTTTTTTGTTTTTTTTTTGTTTTGTTTTTTTTCCAAGGCTTGATATTTTGATTGTTGATAGGGTGGTACTAAGATATTATTATTATTTTTTATTTCCTGTGAAGCTGTTTAAAACTATAAAGGTTGCACATGTTATTTTACACATTGGTTACTTCGACTTTAATCATTGGAATTATTTTTCTTCATAAAGGAAAGAGTCTAACATTTGGTAAATATGCAACATTCCTATGTATTGCACTGATGGCAAATTGTATGTCATGTAAATATATTTAGTGAGATATTGTAAAAAAAAAAAAAAAAAAAAAAAGGAAAAAAGTCTACTTTTCTTCTATGTGCATAAAGTTTGTGCAAAAGTGTTATAACATTCGGGTCATTCTGAATAGTGTTCCAATCTTTGAGCCAAAAGTATATAAATGATGAATATTTGGTAAAAGGGGCCAGTGCCCCATAAAACCACAATCAGATCTCAGTTATGAGATGTAATCCCTTGTTTTTAATTGAATTGTTTTTCCTCAAAAAATTACATCTGCACTACAGTGCCTTGCAAAACCACTTGAACTTTATCACATTTTGTCAAGTTACATTCAGACTTCAATAAATAGTAGGAGTGTAACGGTACACACACACACACACACACACACCCACACACACACACACACACACTCCGGTACATGTTCAGGTTTTAAAGTCATGGTTTTGTATATTTTGGGTACGCTGGCAGCAAAAAATATAAGTAGGAATACTTATATTACTACTTATAGGAATATAAGTTACTGCTGATTTTTTTTTTTCAATCAGCAGTAAAAGAATATTTTTTAATTTCTGAAATAATTTTTCAGTGAATAAAGTAGCATAAGCAGGCAAAGTCATTGCCTGATTAATATAAGTAATAGTATAATATAACCAGTTGAAAATGGTCAGTGTTAATGTTTAATGGCCTTTGAGTAAAACTGTGACCATATTTGAGAATAAAACATGGTTCAATCTCTTCAGAGTTGTTTTGATATATTGATAAGTGACCCAGTTAAACCTGGAATCAGCAATACGCAGCTGTTGATAGTAACACAAATTACTCCAACCTGCATTTCATGCGATCCAATTGGATACTACAGGCAGCCATTTTGAAGTCAGTTGATTTGTCTCCAGTTATTGGGTTTATGTTCTGCTTCACCTTGTTTCGGATGACAAGTGTAAATAAGTGCAGAGTGAGCTACATGCGTCTGCGTTTACAGAGTTTTGGTTCGGTTCATCTATGATTTATCACTGTAACTTGAGAAATCTTATTGTAACAAAGCTTAGTGACAGCTGGGAGCCTTCTCTGTTTGGTCGCTTTAACCGTCCAAATGTCCTTAAGAGTTTGGAACCCATGAGTTTTTTACTCTGCGCTTTTACACAATTTTATTTTAATTTTTTTGTGTATGTGTGGTTTCGGTAACTGACAGTCTGACAGGACAATCCCCCATCAGACGGTAAACGTGAACTGTAAAACACTGCATTGCACACATAAACAGTCTGCATGTGTTCATCTTTTAGGTTTGAATATGTGCACCGTTACACCCCTAATAAATTATTTTAGTGAAATAAAATTATGAAATGTTTTTTTTTTTTTTTTTTTTTTTTTTTGGGTTTTTTTTTTGGCCCCTTAAAAATTAAAACCCTTAAAAAAAAAATAAGGGAAAC
>NW_015113260.1:43851-66829 GCF_001443285.1 Poecilia latipinna | reverse complement strand
TTTTTAGGTTTAAAATTTTGCCCCGTTCCCCCCCAAAAAAATTTTTTTTGGAAAAAAAAATTTTAAAATTTTTTTTTTTTTTTTTTTTTTTTTGGCATTTGTATTCAGCCGCCTTAAATATCAAACCCCTTAAAATAAAATTAAGGGAAACCAAATGCTAAAAGTTGTGTATATGTTTACTGAAGGACCAGACTTTTAAATAATATCCCAAGTCGGGAATATTTCACTACCAGGGCGTATGAGGGCCACTGAGGATGAAAAAAAAGGAGTACATTTCTTCACGAAGAACATTTTCTAGAAAAAATTTTCTAGAAAAAACATGAAAATTATGAAACTTCCAAAGGTCATAAATCTCCAAGATTATGTGTAAAAAATCTGAGATTTATCTAAGAAACCTTTGACTTTTCAGCAAGATATAAAAGGATTATTTTAAGTCAATAATTCCTTAATACTGATGAAAAAGTACTTGTTCCACTGGCATACTATATGACTTACATGTGTTATTAGTAAAGGAAGCAGCCGGTGGAACTGGAACATTTTTCATCAACATTAAGGAATTATAGATTATAAACAATCTTTTAGCTTGCTGAAAAGTTACTTGTAAGTTAATTTTGTCTTATTTCAAGTGTACTAAGATATTTGCACTAGAAACTAGACTAAAATACTTGGTAAGGTTTTGTGTTTTTCCTGTCTAAGGTAAAAAATTATATATATATTCAAATGCAAGAAAGACAATTAAGCTCCAGACATAAATTCAATAGACATGGTAGTAAGACCTTCTAATTTGACTGAACTTCAGTTATTTCAAAACCAAACAAACAAACAAACAAAAAAAAAAAAACAAAAAAAAACAAATGGGTGAAAATGTCCATCCAGATATCCAAAACTAGTAGACACATACCTTGTAGCGTACATGCAGTTGTAATTGCCAGTAAAATATGCTGGTAGCTTCATTCAAGGCGGCTGAATACATACGAGTCGTACTTTAGATTCTTATTTGTAAGATAAATTTAAGACACATAATCTTTTCCTTCCACTTCTCAATGATGTGTTACTTTGTGTCAGTCAATCCCCTGACGTCTCAACAAAATTAAACTTTGACGCTTTCACAGGACCAATGTGAGAAAGTTGAAGGCGCATA
The DNA here is from genome assembly GCF_001443285.1 of Poecilia latipinna. Lineage (NCBI taxonomy): Eukaryota > Metazoa > Chordata > Actinopteri > Cyprinodontiformes > Poeciliidae > Poecilia > Poecilia latipinna. The sequence continues at coordinate 65,688 of NW_015113260.1, read as the reverse complement.
ATTGCTTTTTTTCAAGCCACTGTACATCAAGTCATAATGTTGCTCCGTACAGCCTGGCACTCCTCCTTTTGCCTCTACAATCTCCTTCATTTCCTTTTATTACTTACAACAGCTCTAAAATTCGCCAGCACAGATTTGTAATAGTTCACGCGAGGCTTAAATTGCTCTTTAATGTTTGCTCCTCAGAGTATCGCAGCAGAGCTCATGTTTTCACCTCTCCAGCAGCAGCGAATGAAGCACTGCCAAGGAGTTTGATTGAAGCGGCTACAAGCGCGATACGGCGAAGTATCGGCGCTGGACTTTTAAACGCTGGAAATGTCGTCTCAGACAAAGCAGAAAACAAACAAAAGACTTCCAACAGCTCACGCAAGAGGCCGTTGTTGATTTTTTAGCTGTTTTCAAGCTTTGGATTTATCTGTCAAAAGGATGGATGCAGTGGTAGCTGTTTTATGTGGACAATATGGCTCACAGCCCAGGTTGGCAAAGCGTTGGGGGCGGACTGAGCACTAGGGAGGATTTCTTTGAAAATGCTGACACTCAGTTGAGCTCTAAACATGTTTTCTATTGCTTTTCAGATGGGGGATGTGGCGTCACACGCTATTTGCGCAAATGTCTCTCACCATGAGTCACTTATCTGATTTGCAGCATCTGCAAATGCAGCACTTCAGTGGAGGATAATTTCTTTTTTTTTTTTATTGCTTATTTGTGGAAAATAGCCAACAGTCTAAACTGAACTCTCCCCGTTTATTTGGTATTGTGACCGAGTCTGATTCTTATTGGGTTGTGGGAAAAAGAAGCTTGCTCTCATAGATGTTTTTTTTTTTCTTTTTTTGTGGCTCAGTTCTTGGAAAACGCCTGCAAAATATGTCTTTAAAAGCGAGGCAGCTTTTCATGTCACACTGATACCGCTTTTTTTTTTTTTTTTTGTGTCACTGAAACCTCAAATTGTCACAGGTGTCTGAAAACGTGATGGGAGCATTCCTGCAGGGAGAGGGCATATCTGTCTGAAGTGTAGCAGAAACCTCACTGAAGAACAGATCTCACAATGAAAGTTGGATTGTGGCTGCAGGAAGACAACAGTGCAGAGAGATGTGAGTGAGAGTTAAAAAGTGGAGTTAGAGAACCGAAAGAATAGTTAAAATATGAAGAATATTCTAGACAAGTCCAGTTTGAAAACCACAGAGGGAGTGATTTTTACTAACTGAAGTCGTTTTGTGGAAATGCCAAGGCTGTACTTTTCTTTTTGTTGTCTTTCTCCCTTTCGCTTCCTTTTTTTGAAATCATGCCGCATGAGATGAATGTTTCCTTGTTCCGTCATGCTCTACTTACTTTCAGCATTTCCATCCTCACCCTCACGAAGAAATGAACATCTGTGGGCGGAGATAATCTCACCATAATTTGTCACCTTTTTTTTTTTTTTTTCTTTTTTAAAAAACAAGCACCATCTGCGGCACTGGGTTTCTGCACTTGACACAACACGATACTTTAGGGAATTTGTGTGTCAATCAAATGAAGGGCTGTCCGTCAAACGTTGGCAGTTTTCACCACAGGCTGTCTAATAGTTTAAAGCTCCTGCAACCAATGCGCAAGTCAGTCAGATAAAGTAAATCCAACTGACAGTGAAACTTCCCCCTTTCCTTTTAAGTCTTACTTCAGGTCTAAGAAGGAGTGTGATTCAAACAAAAGGAGATGTTTTATGAATGCAAAAGAAAAAGAAAACTCAAGATCTGGGACAAAGTTAATGATGGGAAGTTAAGATTTGATAAACGAAATAATGACGCTGTCGAATCCACTGTCTGTATCGGCTTATCCTTGCAGGGTTGGTAGTGGTGTAGTTAAACGCAGCACAGTTTTATGTTATTTTATCTCATGAGACAGACACATTTAATTCCAATCAATATTTCGACATACTTTGGTCCAAAGTGGACCTGCTAGGATAAGCGGGCATGGACAACGGATGTATAGAACCTAATAACTTTAATAATAGTAAAAAAAATATTAACAGAGAAAAACAATATAAAAAATAGACAGCAACAGTTGTTTTTGTCTTCTGTATTTTGGATTCAAGCGAGATCTGGGACAGAATTAAGATGGAAAGTCAGGTTTCCGTTGCTTCTTCCTCGTCGGCCATGTTTATTTACGCTGGTCTCACGTTTGATTTTGAGACGTTTCACCCGGATTTCTCGTCCGACGCCTGAATGCCTCTGAGTGAAAACTGTCCGTCTGGCTGTACAACACACACTGTAGGACCAAACCCATTTATATCTGCGTCTATTTTCTTTGACAATCAAACGATAGTTTTAAAATCTTGCCATGTGAACCGGGCATAGGGAGGCATACCTGTCAAGTTTTTAGACTTCAGAATACGGGAAATGTCGCCGTCCGGTGCCACTGTCAGAACGGGGAGAGGGAGGCGGAGACTAACTACTAACCTAAGAGAGGATATACCGTAAGAGCGGGGAGGGAGAAAGACTAACGTGAGAGTGGGGGGATATTTTATATTTACGGGAGAATAATAAAATGGGAGCACGGTAGGAAAGGGGGATAAAAAAAAACAGTAGTTTCCCGACCAAAACGTGAGACTTGGCAGGTATGTAAGGAGCCTGAGCTAACTTTGATTTTACAGTCCCACCTCCTCCTGAGCAAACACGCCATGATAGTAGAAAATATTGCGTGTATTTAAACAAGAAGACTACGATGATGAAGAGGTACATTCAGATGTCGTATTGTACTGCGCCAACTGGAAAATGAATGACGTCAGTGAGTTTCGTCGAGTGGTAGAATTGATAGTCCTGAGCAAAAAATGTAGTGACTGTAAAATTGAACCAGTAACTCAACGCCTCTTTTTAAAAACCACATTTGCACCAGAAGATTTTATTAAAAGCCTTTGTGAAGTTTTCATCCTCTGTCGTCCCAAAAAATATACTGAGCTCCCTCACACCTGACATGGTTGTATGTTGCCGGTGACATAGTTTTCTTTTCTTGCCATTCAACAAAGAGACAGGTTAGGGGGGGAAAGAGAATCATGTCATCTCTGAAACCAAATATACAATAGAAAGCAAGCATACCCCTCTCACCTTTGTCTTTCCAGAAGGCAGATGATATGAAAACACTCACCTGACTCAGTCCCCCAGTAAGGCTGCCAAGATGCAAAATTGCACTGACCCACACAACCTTGACCTCTCATTTGCATTCTGTCAGCTCTGCTGGGAATTTATTTTTTATTTATTTATTTATTTTTTGGTCATTATCTGCAGCATGATGCAGAGGACAAGCTGATAGCGGGGAAAACAAACAAACAAACAAAGAAATATATCAATCTTTCAGGATCTGTTTATTTCGGTTTGGTTTTTAGATCAAATCCCTTAAAACGAAGCCTGACGTTCCAGGAGCCATTTAAGTGAGGAGAGACAAAAACAGCAGCGAAGATCAACAAGAGAAGGCATTATCCAGAAGAAAGGCGGGTTGGTGTGTGTGTGTGTGTGTGTGTGTAGGGGGGGCACAGGAACATGTCCATCTGTGTGATAATGCGACGCTGCCAGCTGTTATGTATGAGGAACAGCTTGACAGCCGTGAAGCCTCCAACCTGGACTTCTCTGTGTCCTTCAAAGCAGAGAACTGGTTATTCGTCAGAGGAAGATTGATGGAGCTTTCCTTGGAGAAGGATTATTCTCTTCTAGCATGGATTTTATTTCAAACCAGACAAAAAGTCCAAATTGGAAGGTCTTCTACCTTTTGGGCACAGACAGACTCGGGTGACTCATGTAGGTTTATTGGAAATAACTTCATATGACTTTTTGCGACAGTCAGAGGGGCTGTGTTAAAGTCGATTTATTTTTTATGGTATATATATATATATATTAACACATTTTAATTCAGCAGTGTCATAAATTATGTTTCTGTCACTGCGTTCTCACATAAAGTTGATGGAAAGGAGAAAGTTTGAAACGACTTCCTCAATTTCGCAAAAAAAAAAATTGGCTTTTCCGAAGAAGAGTGAAAAGTTGATGGAAACACATTTACTGTATAAATTCTGACGCATCAAACATTCGCTTCACATGTCGGGCTAGATGTTTGCATTTCTTCCTCTGCATCTCCGTACGGCATCTAACATCGCCGGTAGTTTACATGGTAATTGTCCATTACAGAACAATTGTGACTTATCCAATAGCAACACATTTCTTAAAAAGCCTCTCACCATTTTTCTGAGATGTGTGGCCCATGCTAGTTTGCAATCTCTACTTCCTGTTTCCTACAGCCATAAGTACCATCAACATCTGATGACGTTAAGCTTTGATTCACTCCAAACCAGTGTACGGAAACATGCCTAACTCATAGTCTCTCCCTCCCTCACCCCCTTTTTTGCAACATTTTAAACGTTCACCTAACATTTAATAAGTTTCTTTCAACCGTATTCACACACCATGCACTTTTTTCACATTGTTTTGCTTGGAACCTCAAACTTCCATGTTTTTTTAATGGAGTTTTAACCTGTCTAAGCACTTTAATGGTATGGTGCTTAGACAGAAAAATCACTTACATTTTAGATGAAAAGCTAAACAGTGTGACGCCCGTATGTGTCTGCTGCTATTTGATACCTTTAAATAAATCCAGTGAAATCTGTTGCCCTTGAGAATCAGCTTATAAACAACCAAGATGGCTTCCTGATAACTCTAAGAAGCATTGACTGAATGCAAAAGCATGCAGTACCTTTTATACTTTAATTTGTTTATGTTTCATTGTCTATCTGGTCACAATGTTTAAGAGTTGGTGGGTGTAGAGTGACAAATTATCATTTTTAACAGGTCTCACTCGTTTCAAACGTTCCAGATCAGGATCGTTATCAGGGTTCAGTTAAACAGACAAACGATCTCTCGCAAAATCTAATTAAAATATTTATCATCCAGGTTAGCTTGACTGCAAGCTAATTTGAATATTCTGTTACTCGAGGCATGCATATTTGATTTTATTTATTCATTTGGGACGTTCGATTTTCCTGTTGCAAATGGTTCATGAGCTCCAGGGTATACAACATTAAATTGTTGTGGGTGTTAAAAAAAATTAAAAATAATTGATAAACGCCTCGGTTGATGCATGAGGAACCCGGCACAGATGATGAACACAATTGACTGAGTCAGGATATATCATCAGGTTACTTAAGAAATTAAATAAATGTTCACTCGTGTAATGAATTGATATAATGACGATTATAAAGCGATAATTTATTTTAACAATTTAATTACAATGTGAAACCAGATTAATGACACACAGAGTGATTGTAATCAATGACTGCTGCTTCTTTTGGAGAGAGAGCAAAGCCAAAACCCCCAAAAAAGTTTATCCTCCTCCCTCCACACCTGTTGGCCTTCTCGGAGTAGAGCTCCGATATTTGTTTGTAATAGATGGACATGGATAATTATACTGAAACCTGATGATTAATACTGACCACCGCCCCTTTAGCTACGTTACACTGATGGACAAAGCAAGTTGTTTCTTTCAGGAAGTCAGTATTTTTAAGATGTTGTTTGGTTCTTGATCAATATCTGGGTGATTTGTCTTTTTCACTTTTTATTTTATTTTTTTTTAAAAGGGTTTCCATAACTAGATTTATCTGGCAAAAAAAATGTGATTTGTGGATTTGGAGTGTCTCACACCAGAAAAAGATTGGTAAGTTCACAGAGAGAGTTATTCTTTGATATTTTTTTTTTTTACTTTAAAATAAAAAATTTACAGGTCATAAACAACAACAACAAAAATACAGAAACAACTGGATCAGAATTATGTGGATAGATGGACAAAGGAATAGAGAGTGGAAGTGTTCAGCGGGACTGGTTTCTCGAGCGTGGAACTGGTGAGTCTAATTAGCAAAATTTGGAAAAGTTGTGCCTAAATCATGAATTATAAGTTTTTGTGAGAATGGCTAGTTAACACAAATAATCTACCTCAACTTGATATGACACTAATGTGTCCCCAAAAAAAAGCAAATCTATTTATTTTTTATCCATTTGCTTTGCCAAATGTAACCTAGATAACAGCGTTTCTAGGCAACATTGCTGCAGAATCTGTTTTCACCCAGAAGAAAGCCTTACACCGTTCAAAGACAAAGAAAGAAAAGTAAGGACTCGGTTAAATTTCTCATTTTGCTTCATGAAAACCCTTCGCACAGATTCATTGTTCTTAAAGTCGTTGAAGATATTCGGCGTCTCTCTCTGAGTGTGACGAATCATGGCATCGCGCGTGTTGTGCAGTTCGGGCCAACGTCTTCAATCACAGCAGAAACGAGAAGACCAGAACATGACTTGAATACGTTACTAGTTGAAAGTTCATATTCATTCATTTTGAACGAGGAGGTGCGTAGAAACGTTTGACCAGCGCTGGTATTTCATAAACAAAAGAGAGAGTCAATAACTGTCAATGATGATGAATTGGGGTTTGAAAACTCGAGTTAGTGCTCACGATAAAAAAAAAAAAAATAGTGTCTGGAGTATCGCTGTAAGCAATATGAGGCAAGCAGCACACAAAAGCGCAAAGGGACCAGAATCAGGGAGTTCTCACGTTATCAATCACTCCTCTTAACATTTAGCTTCATTAGAGAGTAGAGAATGATGGATTCCCACATAGCAAACCTTAAAGCTTAACTCTGATTCAGGCTTACAAGTTAACACCATGAAGTGGATGGCTGTAAGAAACCAAAGTTATCAAGGATTTTGAAACCTCAGTCCAATAATTCCCACTTGTATGAAGTTTGGAATCGTGTTTATTTCTGCTTAAATGCTTCCATTTGTAAGGAAAAGCCAATAAAAAATGTGGGGCGTGCTCCCCGGCAGCAAGAGGAACCAGGATGTTCTCTCATGCATTACAGGAGCCTCGGTTTGCTAAGTGAAGAAGTTAACATGTTTCACTTTAATCATTCAATTCAATAAACTACATTAAACCAGATTTAGCTTGAAAAATAACCTGCTTGGTTTAGAGCAGATTTGACAAAATATATCATGACACAGTACTTTGCTGCGCAACCCCACCTGCAAATAAAAAAAAAAACATTCTTTACAAATGTGGCATAATCTAACGGTGAATAAGCATTTTCTCCAATGATTTCCAAATATTTATTGTCAAGAACCACTGATGTATTCCTCCAACAAGTTATACATCTAAAACCTTATCTATTTATATCCATAAATCCACCCACTCACCCACAGCCCTTGAACTTTTTTGTCATGATACTGACTGTCTGTGTTTTGATCATTTTTGAGTTATTTGTTGTTGTTCACAACTTTTCAGTCATCAGCTGATTTCTGTGTTAATTATCTTTGTTTAACCGTGCCGCCGTGTTAGCAAGGAGCGCGGTAGGAGGAACGCGGCAAATGTCACGGTCGGACAGCAGGGCAGCCGGGGTGGTTGTCCCATCAGACCATCAGTTTACAAAATCACACACAAAAAACTCTCAAGATTTCAAGGGGGTTAACTTATCTTTGTTCATTTTTTGTTGTGCAGTTAGGTTATTCTTATATGTTAGTCTTGTAACTCATTTTTTTGTTTTGGTTCAGTTCCTTGTTTAGTTCACTGTGCTGGGGTTAGGAACAGGGGCAGCGACAGTCTCCTTTCCTATCATAGTCCTATTTTAAAATATCTCAATTTTGTACTTTGCCACATTAGAACTACAAATACCAACATGACTGTAAATTGTATGATACAACCAACCCAAGAAGAATCACATATCTGTGCCAGATATGATCAAAATTAAACTTTCATTCCAAACATTGTTTGTGGAAAACTATGACTGCACATCACCCATGACTCACCGTCCTCATGTTAAAATGCGACGGCGGCTGCATGATGTTTGTTTGGATGCTGTTCTTCAGCGGCAGGAAGGAAGCTCTTGAAGTTGATTGGGGAAGAGGATGAGGCTAAATACTGGAAGAAAACCATTTTTGGGGCCAGCAAAAGACTGGGCATGGAGGTTCACCCTCAAGCAAAACAACCACTCTAAATATACAGAGATACAGTCAAGTTCCAGATCTTAATCCAATTAAGAATCGGGAAGAAGGTTTGAAATCGGTATTCATAGACACTCTTAGTCCACTTTGAGCGTAAGATATTTTGCAAAAAGTTTCAGATGTACAAAATTGATTCCCCGATAAACTTTGACCTTAATTGAAGTAAAAGGTAGCTATGACAGGCGTTGACTCAAGGGGGATAGATAAAACTGCACTTTCAATGTTTTATTTGTAAAGTATATTTTTTAAAATACAATTATGCCTCTGTTTCCAGCCAGCTAGCTTCGTTTTTGTGTCACATTGGTACGTGGAGCTTTCACCTTCTTCAGTTTCCAATCTAAGGGTAATTACAGCTTCCTTCCCCTGAGTTATTTCCACTGAACCAAAAAAAGAAAAGATCTATTGTCACAAAAGGGAACCATTAACTCACAGAGGTCACCCGTTAACTTGTTGGGCGCTAAGATCTTATGGTCATTAGACACACAGAGGGGGTTACCAACGTGACTTCTGTCAGAGCAGGCAGGACAATGGCTCTCTGCCGACCGGATTCTGATGGACGCAGCGCTGAATGTGAACCATGACACCGAGCAGTCAGTGCGACTGGCTCAGACCGTGCCGTAATTGCTTTCGCTGGCTGACAGTTTTACAACAAACAGTCGTGACGTCTAGGGAGGGAAAAAAATATGACATTTTCCTTTACAATGCAGTCATCGGGCTGTCGCTTTCAGTTGACAAATATGTGTTTTGTTTTGTTTTTTTGTCTTTTTACATAAAAAGGAAGCGCTTGGATCTACCAAATTGTTTGGTAGCGAGTGCATCACTCTGATTTGACAGTTTCTTCCATTTGAAAGCCTGCAGCTGTCTGGCCCACATGAACAGCACTCTGAAGTGTCTTGGCTGTGACCGCTGCTCGTTTGAGGACTTTGAGCAGCACGTATCTGCTGCTTGCGAACTTCCCTTTTTAAAACTGGAGGGTCCCTGAATCATTTATGTGGCAACCCTTAAGTACCTTTTTTGCAGCAAGGTTTATGGAAAGGCTTAATAAATTATACTGTTTTATTATTATTTTATTATTATTTTATCCTTTTCTCTTCTTGAATAAAGTCTGGGCCTGACAAATCATCAGCGTGATGAATGTGTCTGCCTCCCTCTGTCTGCGCCCGCCCCCTGAAACACAACAAAACACAGGCGATGCATTATTTGTGTTGTTCACTCGTAAATCACCTGCACAATTTCAAAGGGAGAACAAAGGACAAGGCTCGCCCTGCGTCTGACTCACTTCATCTTTACCTCATGGGAGTCCACAGAAAGGCCATCCCAGTGTCCAGGATCGCATTGTGTGTGTGCGCGTTTTTTTTTTTTTTCATGTTCTTTTTAATACGACCAGAAAATGCAGAAATGATTTAAAACCAGGCTAAAAAATAGAAAATAAAAAACTAACAATAACAAAAATCGCATGTTGTCTCTCGCTGGATCATTTTCATAGGATCCCGCCAGACGACATCCAGAGGTGCTCGATGGAGCTCCGGTGTCTCCGACTGCGAACTCGGCACCCCTCCCTCGTACTGCGGACAATAATCTGTGTGTAACAAAGGGCAGCGAGAGCTTGGAGCGCCGCAGGTACAAGCTCTGAGAGGAGGAGGGACTGAGGGGAAACAGTCTTCCAGCAGAGCCATCTGTTCATGTGTAATTACAGTGCTGAACCTCAGCCGATTGCTCTCTGTACATTCTGACAGTGGGACCTCCTGACCGACCCAGAGCCTGGCTGAGAGGCAAACGAGCGTCTTGGATCACGGCTCATGGTTTAGATGAAGAGCCAGCTTTTAAGCAAGAAGCGTTTGCAGTTTAATACAAGCGGAAATATCGCCGTACAGATTTTTCTGCTCAAGTTGGAGTGTAAACTCAACGTTGAACTCTCAGCATTTTCCGACAAGGTTTTCTTGCTCTTCTGCCCAAATTGTCTTTGTTTGGCCACACGTCTCATAGGTCACGGCTAGCGCCACCTTAAGGAGCAAATACATAGCGGCACACACCGCAAAAACACAAAATCTTACCAAATATTTTTGGTCTAGTTTCTAGTGCAAACATCTTAGTACACTTGAAATAAGACAAAACTAACTTCAAAGTAACTTTTCAGCGAGATATAGGAGCTTGTTTTGAGTCAGTTATTTCCTTTGGGAGATGATCTCATTTATGACGTCTTTCCAATGTTGCAAGTGAAATAATCTGTCAATGGAACTAGTAATTTTTTAAATCAGTATTAAGGAATTGTTTACTTCCTGATAAAATTAATTTTTTTTCTCTCTAGTCCCACCGAGTACTTTCTCAAAAGGGGGTATTGCTTTAAAATGAATGACTTTGCACAGATCGGTATCATAACCAGAATTTGACTGCATTGTACGTTAAATGGGATCAAGCAGGAAATTGTAATTTAACTACTATTTTTGTGTAAATTGGGTCAGAAGCATCAGAAAACGTGTGGTGAAACTTCCAGCATTGAGCTTTTGTCAGTGATTCATTATTGCTAGTTTTGACTGTGCAGCGTTTGCAGTTTAATACAAGCGGAAATATCGCCGTACATATTTTTCTGCTCAAGTTGGAGTGTAAACACTTTAAAGGGCAAAACAACAAAATCCCGTCTGCTCCGACTTGATGGTAACAAGACGGTGAAGCGGTGGACGTTTCACAACAGTGGCACATCAAAATGGAAATGGCCATCATATGTTCAATATTAGACAGAAATCGCTGATTAAGAATGGCAGTTGTCAAACACGTTTGTAATTATGACGCCTGCCTTACCAGGGCAATGATGTTCTGCCTTGCAGGCTAATGAGACACTGCATGAAGAGGTGCGTAATCTTACATGCAAGCATTAGGCCTTAGCATTTGCACTGTGACAGTTTTACCATTAATCATAATCAACCAAAGTCCTTTACACTCGATACATTTCAAGTTTGCTCATAGCTTATTTTTCCCCATGACATTTGATGTGAAAAGTGTGTGCAGTTTGCACAGTGGAGTGTGTTTTTCTGAGTGCATATGCGCATCTGCAAGCCTGTATGGGTTGTTTTTTTTGTGTGTGTGTGTGTATGTGTAATTTAGTGACTGACTGGCTGAATCCAACATGACATTTTGGATTCAGTCAGGTTCCCACACTTGCGAATATCAACAGTGGCGGCTTAAGAATCGAAGACGAACAACTACGGCCGCGAGTAACCGGCGCAATGATGTGCTTCCCCACTTGGAAGGCGGCTATGTTTCGGTTTGAACGCTGGCCACCAGCAGTCTGCCTCTGTTTCTGTCCAGACTGCAGAGGATTGAGAATAGCCCTGCGGCAGATGGTCAGTGAGTGTTTTCATCACTTCCCACAAAACTGCTTAAGTGTCTGTGGTTATCTAAACGGACGTGTGGCACTGCTGCATGCCGTGCTGTTCCTTCTCTCTCTCTCTCTTTCCCCCTCCCTCTCCTCAAAATATGTATATCCACCCACGACGACAAGAATATGCAAACAAACAATAACAAAGAACTGCAAGCAGTCCGCTACTCCACTGCGATTTTTATGCAGTGTTTCGGCATACAAATTTTGAAAGGAATTTACTTCTTGTTCTTAAAATGCAAATTCATGCATTTATGTATGATTTTTTTTATGATGAATTTCAAGTTTCTAAAGCCCTACGTTCAACGGCAATGTGAATTTGTCAAAAAATCACATTAAGGCTTTACCCAGTTAGGCATGGAATGGCAATTATTATTATTAAGGTGAAAAAGGTTCAGAAAAAACATCTTGTAATGAAATGCCAGAAAAAGTGCAGAATGAACAGCGTTACCTACAGCTGCTCTGACTGCAGAGAGTAACCCCTGCATAGCTGCTCCGATATATTTTACTCTTATACCACCAGCCAAAGGGTTGAAATAAATTTATTGCAACTTTTTCTTCATAATTGGCTATTTTGAAATGTTTTTTTCTTAAAATGATTTAGTCAGAAACACAGTTATGAGGTTCAGTACCACCAATCAATTTTAAAATATGGTGAGCTACAAGTACCTGACTAATTAACTTCCTCATCTTAGCTTATTTGGTCGATTACTTAAGTTTGCAAAGTTTTACACAAATACTTTGTTTTATGTACGTTTATGCACCGTTTTCTCATTTAGCCTCATGGCTTGCACGGATATTACCAACGATTACAAGACTATAACTGTGTGATATATTTTCTTTCCAAACCTAATGAGATGCTGCCTTTACAGTAGCTGTGAGAGAGCTGATGCATAAAGTACAGCTTGTGTTCTTCAAGTGACAACAATCTCTTCTATTCTCTGTAAGTCTAGGACAAAGAAAAATATAATAAAAAGTTTCACAAAAAAAAAAAAAAAATCCAGAGCTACCTAAAATATTCTTAAAGCTTGTGGGAGAGTTTGTGTTATTATGATCTGATTAAATCAAATAACATTTCATAGTTCTAATCCCAAAAGGTATATTTGGTGCAAAAGTGACCAAATGTGAGTAAAACATCTATACAGAGAATAATCTACGTTCAGAGAAATGCTTACATCTATCAGACGATGTTATTGGCTCCTATGATGTAATCTACAAGATGCATAAACTCAAGATAAAAGGTCTTATTTTTCTTATAAGAAAAGAAATGTAAACTATGTGGAAACTTTTAGTCTCTCAGACCATTTAGACACTTTAAGTAACTGAATCCACAATAAGTTTTGTGCTTGGCAAAGGAATAAAACACCATTGGGAATGCTGATCAATTTCCATCTACCTTTTTTGCTGCCTGGTGGAGAAAACTGCCCCGTCACAACTGTCTGAAACTTTGGCCCCACAAACAAAACGGTCGCAAGGACAAAAAGCCTGTCAGTAAACTTTAAGATAGTTTTTAATGTCGAAGAAAATCACAGAAAGTCTGCAGTCAGCGTACAGCTTATGTAAGTGGAACATGTAAACAAAACATGTGGCTCATTGACTAGATTATTTACTGTCTTATTTGTTGTTGAAGTGACATTTTTATTCTTATCATGCCCTGCAAAAGAATGAAGCTGCAGTTAAAATCTAATTATTATGGAAATCTAATCTTTACACACAGACATCCTTGTACAATTTGTGAATACAGTGCCATTAAATGGCGCGAACAAAAAATTAAAACCAACTGAAAACCATATGATCTTTAAAGTCACTGAATACTACGTCATCCTCCCCAGGTACAGGGTCTGCGCCCAATAAATACATACATGGGAAAGAAATTGAGTTTACTTGACAGAGGCTGGAAGCGCAGAACGGGTGAGTCAGTTTCCTATTGATTTTTCCTCTCTCCTCCAGTCCTTTGATCCTCGGAGACGGAGGAGCGAAGGAAGGAACCCACATGTTGAGGGGCTGGCAGATGAAACGATGGGGCTCAGCCTGAGATTTGAAACCTGCGCAGAAAAAAAAAAAAAAAAAAAAAAAAAAGCGAAGCTGCTTGTTCAGTTCTGGATTCTGCTGACCAGCTTTATGGGAGCGGGCCCGTCTCTCCCCTTGAGGGACCGTCTCCACGACATGGCAGTTAAAAGCTCATCTGGCCTCAGTGTCTCCATGTGGCTGCGTGCGATTTGATGGAGCAGCCCTAATAACCTTTATAGAGCTGCTTGAGACCCGGCTAGCTGCCTGCATAGTAATGTCAGCGCGCACAGAGCGTGGAGCTCGTAAATCAGCTGAGGGCTCTCCGGTTGTGCTGGTGTCCTCGTGGCTTCGTTGCCTTGGAGACCCAGAACCTTCTCCGTAGAAGTTCACGAGTGTGTATAATTAGCACTGTTTACGGATTATGCTAACCAGTTACGTTTGAAATCACATGTAGCATTTTCAGACATGGAAAAACAAGATAATTTTGTTTTTAAAATATATTTGTTAAAAAAAATATTGGACAAAATGCATTTATACTTTGTAGTACTCGCCCGTATCTAATCCTATATTTTCATAAGTAATATTTCTACAAGCAACAAGTAGACCTGTATTGCTAATAACACTAAACAAAAATGAATTCATTAATAAACTCAGGAATATCATGTATGAAAATCTCTTCATACAAATAAAAAACAAGGCTCCCATATTGTATTCAGTTCTATTTTAACATCCAAATGTGACGTTCAGGTGGGAAATCCTGAGCTCATTCAGCTTCTTTAGCTTCATTAGCATCCTCATATAAGTGCAGATTCAGAATAGTTTACTGCTGCCTTTTTGAAAATAAACAATATATCCTTATATGTAGTCAAAAACTACAGAAAAACTGTAGCCTGTTTTCTGGGACCAGGAAGTTACTGTAATTTCCTCCCAACTCCCAATGTTAGTAATTCAGTAAAATAGTATTTGAATTTTATCAATGTTTTTTTTCTTTTTTTTTTTTTTTTACTGTACCTCTGCCATGCCAGAGGACTGGCTATGATCAACAATGTGATCCCCAAGTTGCTCTGTCTCTGTGGTTTTCATGGATTTTCAGCCATGTGGGTTCAGCGCTGCTGGATGGCTGCCAAAAAAATTACCTTTGCAACACAAACAGAAAATGAGGGTCAAGCCTCGGCCATCCCGGCATCAGACCTCTTTAACGCCGCCTGCAGATGAGAGCTGTTGGAGACAGCTGCCAAGGAGCCTGATTTAAGTCGAGCAGCCGCTGTTTCTTTTATCGTTTTAATGGCTTCCCAGATGCTCTCAAGATGACGACCGAACTCCTGTGGAACTAAAATGAAATGGGAAATTGTCTTAATGTGTCCATGTACACGTCCTCCTTGCTGTTTGTTGTTTTTTTTATTGCATTCACAGATCAGTGCACCAATTTGCACAGCATCACTTTGCATTTCTTACATCAAAACAGGAAAGTATACATTACTTTAGTGCATCAATCATGCCTCCCATTACCTCCCAGACGGATGTTATTGTGCACGTAGATGGCAGCCTTAGACCACTCAGCACCTCCGTTTTCTTTCCTACTGCTATCTCCACGAGTCCCGTGTGTGAATGATATGGCTATAATAATAATAAATAATAATAATAATAATGATAGGGGCAGATAGCGCTGCAATTCCACAGCACATTTTGCAGACATGTGGACCTAAAGGCATCTTATGGATATTTACTGTAAAGATCCACAGCGATGATCAAGTCGTGCCTTAACTGCTCAGCCCTCAAGTCATTTCTTTTGCCGCTTTGTTTAAAATCATTAGGTCAGTGCTGATGTGCTGCAGCTTGAACAACCACATACCCTTAATACAAAGTTTACAGAATAATTGCTCTGTTTACTGGTTTACTGAAGCCTAAGAAAGGCTCCGGCTTATAAATTATGAATAAACTGGCTGCACAGTTGTCACACAGAGTACAAACTGCTTGCTGAAGTGCAAACTATTTGCGGTTGATGTATTGTTTTCATTGCACCTGCCTTGTGGGACTATATTTTGTCTGTCTTCTTCTAAAAGAAATTTACTTTGCAACATTATGCTTTTCAAGGCATATGAACGTAAAGCGCATCGTTTTCAACAGTCAATTGGATCATTTTTCCAGCTGAGCATTTTTTTCAACATAGTCAAAACTGACGTTATTGTGCAAGAGCAGAAACAATTACCACGTGCAATGTGTTTCAAAACAGCTGGGTTTTTTGTTTTGTGCAACCTGTCCGACCAATTTTGTTATTAAAAACACAAGGATTATAAAACAAATGTCTAATATGCTTCAAAAGAGCCTGAATAGTAATGACTTGCATTGGAATATTTGTAGATACTCATCAATAAGCAGGTAGTATAGGTTCAAATTTCAAATATGCTGTGACTTTTTAGTGTGGAGTTAGTCTGGTTATCATTCAGAATACAGAATGTGGTAAGACTTAACATAGTAGAGGCAATGAAAGATGGTGCTGGCAGCATCATGCTGCTTGGCTCCATTGGCAAGAGTTGATCGGTTGATGGATAGAACTACATAACCAGCAATCAGCAAAAATAACCTATTACTAGACTGGAAAAGACTTGAAACTTGGGCAGACATTTCCATTCCAACAGAACAACAACTCTGAGAGCTCTAACAGAATAGTTTAATTTAAATTATGTTTATTATTTGAATGTGGAAAATCCAGACTTAAATTCAATTGAGAATATGTAGTTAGCAGATAGGGCCCAAAAGTCAGCTGTGAGCCATATTGGGCAGCCATTTTCAGGGTCAAATTGGCCACAATTGGCAAAAAAGGAACAGTTCATGTGTTTTAGATTGTACCATTGATCCTCAGCCTCCAGGCCGACGCCATCCTGCTCCCAAACACATCAATGGAATATTTTGATTTTTTTTTTTTAATGGGTAAAACAGGAAGTGTTTGCAAGAAAATGTAGTTCTTTAAAAAACTTACACAAAGGATGCTGGAAGTAATTTTGTCAGATAATTTTTTTTCAGAAAAAAATTTAAACCATGTATCATCTGACTTCTTCACAATTATACTCTACTTTGTGCTGTCACATTAAATACCCACTAAAATACATTAAATTGTGGTTAGCTATTTCACAAAGTGTGTAAAATTGAAGAAAGTATAAATTTATTCGAAAGGCATTGGACTCGGACAGAATATAAATGACTGGATAGCTTGTCCATTCTATGGCTTTTTACAAAAGTCTTGTCAGTGTCTCCTTATGTCTGGCATTTTTATACAGGAAGAAACAATCACACAGTAATCTTCTGCTGTCCCACAAAGCTCAGGATCAAGCAAAAGCGTTGACAGAATACGTGTGATTTGTCTGCAGACTGCCAGGGAAAGTCATAACCTTCAAAAGGGAAATGGACATAACGTGTCCATTTCAAATAAAACACAGAAAAAACATTTTTCTTGTGGGGTTATGACTAAACTCAGAATTAGCATTCCTCAAGTACTTGCAGAAATCAGTGCAAATGTAAATTGCTCCAATTATTCTTATAGTATAAATAATTGCTCAAGCATTGCAAGGACTTTTAACATACTTACTTTTAATTTCCAATATTACAGCTATGTTTTTAGCATTTTGGCAAAGCTAAAAACAACTTCACAACAGATATCAACCTAACTGAATTCCACATTTAAAAAACTGACTAAACAGGTCATAAATAAGCCCATTACTTTTAAATAAATGTCTCTGTTTTATGTCTAACTTCCTGAACTAGCTAGCTGTGTGCAGTGCTAATGCTAGCTTGTACTCTTTTGAACAGGGAAAAAGGAGATTTGCTTTTAGAACATTTTAGAGGTTATTGGTTTGTTGGACAACAGTTGTGCTTGTATCTTCTTATATGAAGAAAAAAGTAATGTTTTTGCTGCTTCTTGTATAAAATTACTAAGTTACTAAACAACTAGGGGGACCTGCACCCCTGGCATCCACACACTTGTTCATCGCTTGTCTGGAATGCTAACGCATTTGATTTTCCTCTCTTTCTGTTAAGCTTTTTTTAATATATTTTTTAATATCATGTGATAAATGAAATAAAAATGTGTGCATGAGCTATTGTAAACTAAGCTTTCCTCCACACAAACCAGCTTCTCTAAAGCTACTTTCTTTCTAAGTTGTGATTCGTATTCTGCTGCTTTTACTTTGGCCAGTTTTCTCTGTCGTCTTAAACTCAGATGAACATCTGCAGTTGGGTTTTCTTGTTTTGTTTTGCCCTTTTCCGAACTTACTATACTGGGCAGTCGGTGTTTTACCTAAGCCTTTATAAACTCCAGTGCCCTGCTTCCTAGATACGTGGCACTCTTGCCCACTGCTGAAGTAGGTCCACTTGTTCTAATGCACTGTGTGTTTCCATTTGCCTCTGGCCTTTTTTTGTCTTCTTCCACACTCTGTAGCACTATTTGTCATCTTCACACCAGCATTATGGCCGACCAGGATTAGACCCCACACAGTAGTCAGCTCTTTCAAAACTCAGTCTATATTTGCTAATCCCTGCAACCTTACAGCAGGACACCAATGACAGAGCTGAGCACTGCAATCTCCTCCATTTTTGCAACTGTTTTTCTCTCATTATCTACTTTATTTCTGGACTTGACCCAGGCAGCGTATTGTAGTGAATGCGTGTACATGCAGGAGCAACCCATCCATCAAGGTCAGCAGGGGTGAGCAATTTTGCTCCTGTAAATCTCTCCATCTCTTGTGAAGTTAACTAACATGCTGTCTGTTCACATATTAGATTAGATTGGCTCTGTGATTTCTTAACAATTTATTATTTTTATGCAAATTGAATATATCTTTTCATGCCCTTTAACCTGTCATTCACAGGTTGTCATTCACAATGACAGGTTAACCCAGGGGTGTCAAACTCCAGTCCTCAAGGGCCGCTGTCCTGCAGTGTTTAGATGTGCCACAGGTAAAAAACAGTGGAATGAAATGGCTTAATTACCTCCTCCCTGTGTAGATCGGTTCTCCTGAGCCTTGCTAATGACCTAATTATTCTTTTCAGGTGTGGTGCAGCAGAGGCACATCTAAAAGTTGCAGGACAGAGGCCCTTGAGGACTGGAGTTTGACACCCCTGCTGTCATTCACGAGAGGACCCAAATATGGGTCCTCTCGTGAATGACAGGTTAAATCTAACAATTGAACTGGGTTGAACAAAAACTGCATTTTTGCTAGAGAAACTTCAATGTCTTACACTGACTTACTAAAAGTATATTGACAATCATTTTTTTAGGGAGGATTTTCTGTGTCCATGGGACACTGGTAGAGCATTAAATTAAGGAATCCAGAACTTGACTTGAGGAGGCATTTCTCAAAACTTCAAGAACAAGTAGTACCTGCTAACAACTTCGTAAATCTGCTTCCTAGTGACTCACACAAAAATTAACTAACTTTTAAAATTGTGCAAACTTTGTCGTCTTCTTGATGATTGATCACAGTAATACTTGGTCAGTGACAGCCAATTAAAGATGTAACGTTGGTTATTTTTAAGCATGGCTGTTGATGGTCTTCGGAACATGATGTCGGTGTTGGACCGGCCTCGCTCCCGTCCTCTAGCTACGAGAAGCTGGCCGTGACTTTGTGAGCAAATCTAGATAACAACCACGTACTATGTGATGTGAAAAGCACGGTTGTTACACACATTTGGAGAGTGGCGAAAGTGGGTCACTTAGCCCACTGAGATTCAGCTTGTACCATTCACTGATGTGGAAATAAGTCTCTTGCATTGGATCTAACCATCAAGGCTGCACTACCAACCAGTGCCACAGTCAGCACCCAGCTTTGTGCTGCACAAACATACACAAACGAGGAAGCAATTTTCTTCCCATCCTTAGTTTTAAACAGAAATCTGTCATTTCTAGGCTGTAAAATCTGCTTGATTTTTATATGTGTGATTTGTCCTTGTTCTCAGTTTTTTTTCCTGTACTGTATAACTTTTTTACATTGCAGAATTGCAGAAAACAATCCATATTATCCTGCAGCCACAAAATCAACGTGGCTACGTCTTCTGATGCCAGACAGTACAGCTGTAACTTTTGTGTTCCCAAAAAGTTCCCAATGTGCTAAAATGGTGCAGTGCGTGTGGACATCTCAACTCCTGTAGCTCTGACATCAGGGTCAGACTTCGATATGATACATACATGAGTAAACCTTTTCTGAATGACCTTTGTCAGATGGCAGGGAGCCAGTTCTTCACTCTCACCAAGGTCTCACTGGCAAGCAAAACCGCAGATGTCAGTGTGTGTGTGTGTGTGTGTGTGTGTGTGTGTGTGTCGCCTAAAACTGGAAGCTTTAATTGCAACGGTTGGCTCACAAGAGCGTCTGGATCAATTCAAACGAGATCTTGTGCAAGGCCAGTGAGAAATTTTTTGCTGAATCTCCAACCAGCTCCATCTGGTAGAAGAAGAAACTTAAATCCAAAAGAACTTGTTCTGTGCTTAGTTACTACAACAGCATATCAGTGTTTTAATCAGTTCATTTTGTTACCCTAATATTTTAAGTTCAGTCAAATTGATTGATTTTGTTTATTTATTTAAACTTATTTTTCCTCCAAAAAATGATTTTGATTATTTTGTTATAAACCAAATCATAAAATTTCACGATGGCACACATAAACAGTGGAGTTGCATGTTAACAGTAACGAGCCTCGACCAGTAACCAGAATGCATAGGGAGCATCTGTAAAAAACAGATTTAAAGTCTTTCTAAAAATTCTTGGTACTGCTCTGTACTTTCTGACATACTGATACCAGATGATGCATTGCTACAACGACCACGCTTCTTGTGCATGGTGAGTCGGGGTAACGTGTGATATGTTTCCTTTTTTTTTTTCTTTTTTCTTTTTGACACATCAGATTTATCATGTGGCTCAAAAACAAAGGTTTAATTTCAGTCTAATCTGTATGTTTGCTGTCTCATACGGTAAATATGTAAATGGGACTTCTTATGGCATTCTTGTTGCTCTTCAATCAGGACCAAATTTGAGCCTTACACCACTATATCTAGTGAACAGAACACCCAAATACCTTCAATTAAACCCAAAGACTCTAGGAGTTGCCACTTTATATAAGATTATAACGTTTTGCCCTGGGTTGCGGTGGAGGAAATTGGTGTACAGTACATTTTAAAGCTGGACGCCCCCTGGGGTCTAATTGTGGTTAGCCAACAGTGAATGGAGAGCAACACGAAGATCCCAGGGGAAAGCAGAGGTCCAGGCAAACAGTCTAAAGTCATTACTGACAGCTCCTTGTTTTTCTCTGTCAGCCATTCCCCTGTGAGCTCACCTACAGCTGTGGTATATGCTACATTAAGCTTAACAGCAGATCGCACATTAAATCAAAATCCAGATACCTGTGTGTAAAACTAGAACAATGGCTGTTAATTATCCTCCTTTTAAACATCTGTGTGCCTCACTTTTTCTCCTACTTCATTGTGTTGGCTGCATTTGTTCAGGTTTGGAAATATATATATATATATATATATATATATATATATGTCTCTAATATGACGTTGTCTGTGTTTCCTTTTCCACATTCAATATGGCGGCATTATGTTCCAGAGACAAGCTACATTTGGTCTCCTTTTTGTCAGTAGCTAATACCGTGACTTCACTGTGCTGCTTCCCTGTTACCCCACCAGTGCACCAAACTCACACACAGAGCGCTAAACCCACATCCAGCTGTTGCCTAGTAGTAGTTTGTCCTCATTCCCATCTGGTCTGGTTGGACACGCTGCACTGTGATGTTACTGCTTTGAGAAGTTGAAGAATTTTGTTTGCTAGCTATTTATTCTCCATCTTTGTTTTTGTTTTACTTGGTAGTTTAGTTGAAAGTTTCTAGATGTAGAGTTACTAGTATTGTGCTGATAAATTCACGTGTTTCGAAGAGAAGTTGTTTGTGTTTTAACGTGTGCAGTGTTTGCTGTTTGGAAACGCCTGGGCACAGATTCACTGCAACTATTGTTCATATCGTACCACCAGGTGGTACTTAGTGAACAAAAACCTGAGTAGACTAAACGGTTAAACGGTGTTTTGCTTATTTATTCCCAACTTGTCTTTAATGAAGCCTAGGCGTAAATTCAACCTGGGAGACTCTCTTCAGCCTTCCAGCATCATCGATTACCACGCCTCAGCCAACCAGAACCAGATTATCGCTCTACTCCAGCTAATCACCTTGCAAGAGCTCCTTCAAAAGGCCAATCAACCTTCGGAGCCGTGCTTCGACCCACCTCCTCCCTCTCTCCACCCTCATCCTGCCAGGCATCTTCCAGGCTCCCTGCAGGCTCCTTCCTCTCAAGGCTCCTTCCTCTCTAAGCTGTGTTCCACCACCAGTGTCTGGGCCCGGGGGAAGACTACCCTGAGCTTCGCCCTGAGTGGATCATCCAAGCTCGCAGCGATTCTCGGCTCGCACGTCTTC
>NW_015113260.1:36173-40578 GCF_001443285.1 Poecilia latipinna | reverse complement strand
TTCTCCTTCAGCTTCACATTTATACAAAAAAATTTTATTTGTCTATTACCTAAAATTCTAATCAGACACAGTTTGTGGCTCCTACGTGACAACATTTGAAAAGTTCCAAGGACTTTGAATGCATTTGTAAGACACAGAATGCCCTATAATACTACTAATGCAACACAGTCCAATTAGATCCAATTTATTTTTGCTTCAACTGCTGAGAGTATCTCCAGATACTCTCATTTTCTGCTGGTGCCTTTCGCCAGGGGAGGTTCCCATTGTAGTAGCACAGGCAGGAGGAGGCAGAATGAATGGGCCGTTTCAACATCTTCACTCAGTTATTTCCCCACAGGCGGCGAGCTCTCCCTCATTAGCACAGCCCTCACCTGACTTCCTGCACTCCCCTCGCCTGTCTCTCAGGTGAAATATGAACCCAGACGACTCTGCGTTGTTGCTGGAGGAGAGAAACAATTTCAGGGTGGCACAATGCAACAGAAAACGAAAATCCAGGCCCGTATTGTTTGTACGCATTATGTGGACGCAACCCTCCCAGGGATGTGCATTGAAACCTTGATTGGTGATTAACACTAAAGATAGTGAGACTGATCCCTCTGTCACTCAGCTAGAGCTTTTATCTGACTCTGAAGGGGATTGTGGCATGTGATGTCGGCTCATTGCTCCCGTCTCAACTCTTGTAGGCTTATCTGACCATCGCCTCCCTGAGTCAGTGTTGTTTTGTTTTTTTGTTGTTGTTTTTTTACACACACTGTTGAGTAGAAAAAGTATACTCTTTGGATAGTTCTCCATTAAAGAGACACAATTGTATTTTTTTTCTTTTTGAGATAACATTTTCTTTGAACATCATTTTTTTTGTCAGTCATTGATCCTTCAGAGGATAAATACAATTTTTAGGTGCAGTTGCTGATCCAGACCGGATCTGAGGGCACCAGAATTCACAGCTGTCTTTCGTCTTCCATGGGAGTGGCACAAATTAAGTTGCTTCGGTACTAAAAAAATAGTGAGAAATGACAACACTGCCCCCTGCTGGCTACTCTGAAGATTGCACCTACAACCATGACCTCCGGAAGCTCTGCTGTTGCTAGCGTTGTTGTTGTTGTTGCCTAGCTACAGTACGAGTCCAAATGGAAGCTGACAGGTCAGTTACCAACATGACATAAATGTATGCATACTTCATTTCAGAGATGTGACACTTTGTGTATGATTGGATTTCACCTGACTGATTGGGAATGGTAAACTCTAAAGATTATAGCTTCTGAAATTCATTAATTTTGTATTTATGCCTCTTGAATTGAGGAAATTCAGTTTTTTTCCCTATCACTCAAAAGTCTCAATGGTGGGGAAAGGAGCATTTGTCTTGTCAAATTTTAATGTGAGTCGTTTTTTGTTTTTTCTACATGTAGAGAAGAGCTAAGTCTGTTTACAGTATAAAAAATATAAACATTTAGAAAAAATAATAATAATAAAAAAAAGAAAATCATAAAAAGAAAACACCAATTTTATGGGAGAATGAGATGAAGTTTGGAGCCATAACAAGAACAACAATTGCAGAATAATTTTAAAAGATTAAGGATTGATATGAACTGATGAGAATATTTTTGTATTATTTCAATTTCTTTATTTTGACATTTGTGTTTTTGGTGTTTTAATGTTACTCTATTTTGCTTTTTGGGACCTTTATACTTTATAAAACCGCCTCCTGGTCAGATAATGTACCCGCAGTAACAAACACCACATTGTTGTTTTTTATTGATTTTACAACATTTTGTTAGATACAATACAGAATCCTGCAGCTAACAGCATATAGAATATACTGGAATAAAAATAAAACATAGTTTATTAACCCTGACAATAAACTTGAATAAAATAAAACTTTTTTTTAAAAATGTGAGCTCAGATCAGAAACAAAATGATTGGCTTCAACATTTTGCCCTGTTCTTTAAAAAAAAAAAAAAAGCTGATAAGAATATATTTATTAATGAAGTGATTTTTGAAGGCAATTGACTGAACAACACTTTATTCATGTCTTTTAGATTAAAGGGGAGTGAACATAAATATTGGCCTAACTTCAGATTTATATGTATCTATAAATGAAACATGAAAACCATGAATCATGTCACTTCCGCCGCCCATCTACACACAGTCCTCTGTGTTAGTCAGACTCATAAAACCTGAATGAAATACGTTGACATTTCTGTCTGTTACATGACATTTAAAACAAGAAACTGTATTGAATAAATAGCAAAACACTAATGAGACATTATGTGTTTCTATTGATTTAAACACGAGGATAAACAGATCACCCCCAAAAAGGATACATTTATTATTTTACTTTAAACTTTTTGTTGGTTAACCATTCGATTGATTCTAATGTTACCACAGAGAGTTGACCCAATTATTATTATTGTTATTATTTTTATATCTTGCACAGTGATGTTTTAGAACAGTGTAATCAGGTTTGATTAGGACAAGAAACAAGTTAAAACAAGATGTAGGGTTTTAAATATTATTCCTTAATTAACTTAAATAATTATTTCCATGTGCCATTTCAAAACCATCATTTATTTATTTATGAGTTTTCCTGTACAATGTTTGCCCAATTCTGACCCAGTTAGAGTCCTGGAAAGTCTTTCACGTTAATTTGGAGGTTGTGCAATCCTACAATTACAAACTTCACCCCAGAGGGATTTAATATGACAAAATAAAGTCAGAAAAATGTGGCATGCCTTTGCATTCAGCGCCGTTTTTGCTCATTTTACTCCATGTGTGAAGCTAAATCTAAATAGGAAGCACTGCATGGATGCTCATGCATTTACCGTGAGAGTGAACGCTGCAACTCCATCGTTCAGCCTGAAAGTGGGAACTCTTTTCTTTTACAGGTTTACTTTGATTGGGAGCTAAGTACAAGAAAAAACTTCACCCAGGATGTGAAAACTGTAAATATCCTAAGAGTGTCAGAGCAACAAAAGCACGTTTTGTGTTCAAGAAACATTCGCACGCAAAGACACACCGAACGGATGACTTTTAACTGTCGAGGTTTATTTACATAAGACAAGTTTACAGGCATTGTGAGATTTTTTTTTTCTACATTTGCACACGTGGTAACACAGGAAATATCTCCACAGAGCACAAGCAAAGCACATCCTTTGATCGATTTCTCCGAACAAGCCAAGCTTTTTAAGTGTAGCTTTTCCCCTACAGTGAGTAATCTCTCCATGGTCTCATGGGCTAAGAAAATTGCACTTCTTAAAATGTAAATATGACAGGTTAAAGTTGATTATAGCCCCTAAAAAGAGGCCACTCTTCTGAGTGCTCCTATAATTTGATAGTATGGTCTGTGGTTGCTGTCAGCACATGGTGGCGGAGGCGTCTGATGCGAGCAGCAGAGTTTACAACGCAGCGAGCGCACTGAGAAGCAGAACAGAGTCGGCACACAAAAACCAGAAAAGACAAGACGGTCCCGTCCTGAAGCGGAGTAAAATATTACTGCAGAAAGAATAATAACAATAATAAAATCTGTTCACAGTGAAGCACCAGAAAGTACAGAGGCAGAACCGCGTGGAGAGATTAGAAGTACAAAACGAGACATCATCTGTGCATACAAC
Organism: Poecilia latipinna; assembly: GCF_001443285.1. Classification (NCBI taxonomy): domain Eukaryota; kingdom Metazoa; phylum Chordata; class Actinopteri; order Cyprinodontiformes; family Poeciliidae; genus Poecilia; species Poecilia latipinna. The sequence goes on along the minus strand of NW_015113260.1, from coordinate 36,970 downwards.
TTGTTTGATTTACTTTTGAAAATGACCACACCGAGCAGCAGGTGGCATGCTTCCTAATGCTGGCACCAACCTTTACAAATTCATGCAAAGATGACCTGAGTTGAGTCCTCCCTGTCAGGAAACGGCAGCCTGAACAGAGGAGTACGAAAAGTGAAGTGGAGGGGATATCAGAAGTCTTAAAGCAGTAGTTAAAAAGCAGAAGTTAAAAAGCATCTTTTTTTTTCCTTCTGATAACATGTTTTTTTGCTATAATAATTTTTTGCTAAAATAAGTTATTTAATCCCAATCCTCCTCCCTACTACATTTGTTCACACTTGCATTCAGGAGCCACCCTGTGCCTGTAATGAGTAAAGATCGTTTCTCGGTTAAGACAAAACCGTTTCTAATTCTTTGGGGGTAAATCTATGTTCACAAAAATTTTTTTTCCAGTTGTTACAAAAAAGGTGCAGCATCAAGAAGCTGATCAGAACCAACAAACGTGAGGTATCTTATTTTAATAAATCCCTTTTAAATTGGGTATGCTAAATGAGATAGGTGATGTTTTTTTCTCTCTGAAAAATGTAATTGTTCCATGAGGAGAACAGGTGTCCTTTAAACTGAAAGCAGGTTTTCTGTGAACCCCTGTCATCATGACTGCAGTCAGACTACAAAAACACAGAAAAATTGAAAAATGTAGAAATCTACCCATATTTTAACTTTTTTTTTTTTTTTTTTTTTTACTTTTAAAATGATTAATTGAGCTGCTGGACAGATGTTTTTCTGTCAAATTGGCCAAATTCACATTAGATTTGGATTGT